>NC_089793.1:56806102-56828602 GCF_040412425.1 Macrobrachium rosenbergii
GTACATAAGACAGGGTTGCTACAGAGTAATAATTTGGAGTTGATTAAATGCTTCTTGACATTTTTGAGTCCATATGAACTTGACCCAGAGCTAGTTAGGTTAGTTAAGGGTGATGCTACAGATGCAAAGTTCTGCAAAACTTCCTATAGAATGAAGTCATACCCAAAAACGCCGAGTGATTTTTTAGAAGTTGGGACAGAATACTCAAGCACAGCATCAATGTTAGCAGTCTTAGGGACGAATATGCCCATCACCACCAATATGGCCTAGGTAGGAAATAGTAGCATGGCAAAATTCAGTCTTCTTTGATTGGTGTTAAATTAGCTTCTTCAAGTCTTTGGAATAACAATTCTAGTCTACGGATATGTTCCTCAAGGTTCACTGATTACGAGGATGTCATCCAAATAACAAAACTCCATCAAGATCTCCTAATGGTATCATTAATAAGCCTCTAGAGCATTGGGCGGAGCATTGGTAAGACCAAAAGCCATTACTTCATATTGAAAGGCCAAATGGAGTTATGAATGCTGAAACGACTTTAGCTCTTTCTATTAGGCCTACCTGATAATACCCTTTTTGAAAGGTCCCTTTAGTCATGTACCTGGCTTGTCCAGAATCTATGATGCCATCTATTCTTGGTAATGGATATGATCTTTAATAGTTACCATATTCAGTTTGCATTAATCTGTGCAAAACCTTAATTTACCATCCTCCTTGGTACTAGAAGACAGGGAAGCCCATGGAGATTTACTTGGAACTGCTAGGCCATGTTTGAGTAAATATTCCACTTCCCTCTTCATCTGTGCTTTTCGATCAGGACTCAGACGATATGGAGGTTGGAATAGAATGCATCGTACCTGGGGCAAGTTCAATATCATGCAAGCACAGTACTTTTCCCTGGGAAAGTCACAAAAGAAACATTGTTAATAAGAGTCTGTAGCCTTTGAGAATGTTCACTGAGTAAATGGGACAACTTCACTTCCAGGTTTTGTAAAACTTCTGAATTGGATTCTGGGCTCAAAAGGAATTATGAGATCATTAATCGAGTTGACAGTTGCAGAGGCATTCTCTGATGCAGAATCTATATTAATCATATTAACAACTAAGTCTCTAGAACAAGGTCCAGGTTCCCTACAGTGATATTTTTAAAAGATTTAGATGAACTATTTGAGTGGATTTTCTACGGTCAGGAGTCCTCAATTACATATGTATGATATTGACACTTTTCAGTACCTTATGGTCCAAAAGAACTTTTGACTTTAGGGAGAACTATGAACAGGAAAATAAGCCAAAACCAAATCTTATAGGGGAGTAATTTTCTAACTTTACTAGATCTATCAAAATTAATTTTCATTTCAAAACTGTCGAGCTTCGAGATTTTCTTTAACTAATTTTCTCTAACATCACAAAAAGAATTTTCTGGAGCTTTGATATATATTGTTTAACAGACTGAACTGGACTGGAAGAGGCGCACTCAACCACTCATCTTTAATTACATTAAGAGGGCCTCTAACTGACCTTCCAAATAACATTTCAAAGGGGAAAATCCAGAGACTCTTGTAGAGCTTCTCTTATGGCAAATAATAGATCCACCTTCATCCCACTGTGCATTATTCTCGAGACAGTATTTTTTCAACATACTTTTAAAAGTCTGATGCCAGCGTTCTAAGACACCTTGGGACTCTGGGTGGTAGGCTGAGGATAATATTTGTTTAATTTCCAGTTCCTTCAGGGACTTTACTGAATAAGTCACTTGTAAATTAGAACCACGGTCACACTGTAACTCTCTGGGGATTCCATAGGTGGTGAAAACTTTAAGTAAAGCATTAGCTATAGTTTTAGACAAAATATTACGCAAGGAATTGCTATGGGATAACGTGTAGTAGGACACATAATGGTGAGCAACATAGACCCTTTTTAGTTTTTGGCAGAGGTCCTACACAATCTATAATTACCCTATGAAAAGGATCATCAGGAACTATAATAGGTTGAAGAGGATATTTGGGTATACTTTGGTTAGGCTTTCCTGAAATCTGACAAATGTGGCAAGTAATACGGATAAAGTCTGCTATATCCTTTTTTCATGTTAGCCAATAGAAATGGTTAAGAATCTTGTGATAAGTCTTGTGAATCCCCAAGTGTCCACTATTCCCATCATGAGCAACCTCCAAAACAAGTTTTCTTACAGAGGATGGTAGAACGATCTGGTGCTTTTCACCCCAAGTGTCAGCTTAGATAACTTAGCAGAACGATAAAATCTCATGAGGACACCAGATTCATAATAAAAACTAGGTGATTTATCAATTTCACTTTAGAGACTGCTTGACTGTGAAAATTACCTAGGTATCATCCTGTTTGAGCTTTGATAAGCTCAGCTTTGCTCATAATATTTTCCACTGCATTTTCTACTACTTCAGAGCATTCTAGGTCTTTGATTTCTGTGATCGAGTAATTACACAAGTTACATCATTACTAAAATCATTTCCCTCACTAGGATGATCAGTTACCACCAAATTTGGAACAACTAAATTACCAGCCAGATCACTGTCCAACAAGAAGGATACTCCTTCCACAGGAAAATCGTTATCTAACACACCTACCGACACTCTAACTTTTCAAGGACAATCAATAAAAATGTCTGCAAGGGGGTAATGAGAAGTTTGAGTTAAATCCCTCAAGAGTACAAAGTCACCATTTAAAGCCTTATTGATATCTGGAATTGCTTTCCAAAATCAAACTTTGTGATGCCCCTGTGTCACGTAACATCTTTATCTTATGCTCAGCACCATCAGATGTTAAAGATCCAATACCATCTATTTTGGAAACCTTCAAACAAATCCACAGCTTCATGTGTTACCACATGCAAAGACAGTTTATCCTTATGCAGTGGATTACTTTTAAAACTCTATCCTTAAAATTCCTATTTAACCGGAAACCTCACAATTTGGTGCTTTACAGTTTTTAATAGAATGACCTGGTTTCTTACAATATTTGCAAAGCAGTGACTCCCTAGATTCCTCAGTGCTAACACCCAGAGTATTACCTGGAACTTGTTTTACAATATGATCTAATCTCTTGCTAGTTTTATGTACAAGGGAGTAGGTGTCTGCTAAAGAAGCTGCCTTTAACAAGTCATTTTCTTGTCTGTCACAAAGGTACAACATTATATGTGAAGGAAGTTTTTCTAACAAATTCCTCAAACACTATTAGATTTTCTAACTGTTCAAAGGTAGTTATAGCTGAAGCTTTTAACCACTTCCTAAAATCTCTGGGAATTTTCTGAAGCAAACTCTAGGTATGTCTGAGTACTAGTTTTAACTTTATTGCGAAAAACTTGCCGATAACCTTCCACAGAAATTGAAAAAGCATCTATGACAGCCTTTTTTATAACTTCATAATCATTTGTCTCTTTGATATGTCAACAAACTTGAGCCGCTTTACCGGAAAGTTTAGGCCTAAGTAGCCAAATCCATTGTTCTTTCGGCCAATTCAAATGAGAAGCAGTTTCTTCAAAAGCCTTAAAATAGTCTTCAGGGTCATAATCAGTGAAGTCTGGTACTAATTTCATATTCTTGGATAAGTCAAACTTCTTTTGAGATTCTAGCAAATCAATTTCTTTGCCGTTTTATCGAGCCGAGAAAGTTCAGATTTTTCCTTTCTGCTTTCAATTGCAATTCAATAGTCTCCTTTCTACTTTTACAGCCAATTCAGCCTGAAATAAAAGTCTCTCTTTCTCTCTTTCTGCTTCTAATCTAATCCTCTCTTTCTCTCTTTCTGCTTCCAATCTAATCCTCTCTTTTTTCAATTTCAAACTCTAGTTTTATTCTTTCTAAGTTTTTCTTCCTTCTCGCTCTCTACCCTCAATTCGCTCAAACTCGAGTCTTTGTTCGTTAGTCAAAGTGTCCTTGTCTTCAACTATCCAGAGTCTAGCTTCAGCTCCTACCTCTTTAGCCTTTAAGTAATGTTCAAGAATTAAATTTCAATTTCAGACTTTTTCATGATACTTCTAACTGGTAGTTGCAAACGTAAACCTAACTCAAAAGGTCCTTCTTCTTTGCATATTGAATTGTGGAGAGTTCAACAGAAGGATTACCAGCAAATTTATCCACATCAAAACTAGCCATTGTGAAATTGAAACAATGAAAACTTCCTTACGTAAACTATCTGAATTCTGTTTCACAAATGAATACAAGGTAACTCACAATTACTTATAAGCACTTTGTTCACTTCATAAAAATTCTAATGTTTTTTCATATGAAATAAAAAAATAACAATATGGTTTTAAAGGCTAAGTGTTGCAGGGAAATCTCCTGATTCTAGTCAAATAAGTGGAGAAAGAATAACCTTGCCTGGTCCAGAGAACATTATTACTCTAAGCGACTAAAATTGACAGCTTAAGCATTTCGTGTGTCAGGCAAAGAGAAAAAGGTTTATACATACCCCCACATGCAAACAATAAAAATCGGGCTTTGAGCCAGGAATAACTACACGAATTCTCAGCTGTGATAATTGAAGTTCTAATGTGGTTAAAGAGCTTACGAGTTTTGCTCAAGGGCGAGTCTTGGTGGGGATAGGAGAAACAAGCGAACAATACTGGGAATAAACGAGTCAACAGGCACTCACCATAACATAAACCGACACTATATTTCAAAAGCAGGCGCAACACTTCATAAATACAATATCGAAAATAACAGGTATTCAGATGGCTCACAATGTACAATATTCTGAATCAGAACAACGACACTGACAAATTGCTCATTAAAAGGAAGAATGGATCCCAGACAGGCCCCCAAATTATGTTACATACTTAATTAGGGTTTCTCACTGAACATTTAAGAATAAGACACGATGGGTTTTGTAGCTTGTAACAATACTAAGAAAGGATAAATTAAAAGTGATTAATGAAATAATTATTGTATTAACACAAAGGTAAGTAAAATAAACATTCCTCCTTTAGCAGAACAATGCTATAAATCACACCCATAAATAAAGAAAATAAACCTCATTCAAAATATTATGAAAATATACGGAAAATACTCAAAAATAAATAGGCAGCTCCCTTCTGACCCTCCTCCCAGCAAGAGACCAGAGTGAGACTAACTTAAAACCAGGGAAAAGATCCAAGGAGACAAACCACGCAGAATATAACAAGTGATTCCGTATTCATATGGTAGTTACACAGTTAACTGAACAAGGCAATAATTGGTTCATGGTTTAACAATATAAATCAGCAATATGTAAAATATTAACAATATGCGTATATATATATACTATATATATATATATATATATATATATATATATATATATATATATATATATATATATAGTATATATATATATATATATATATATATATATATATATATATATATATATATATATATATATATATATATATATATATATATATATATATATATATATATATATAATGTCCATAGCTGTCATGGTGCAATTTAACATACTTGTTGCTTTGTAACTATACGTAATACAATTAACCTGTAAAAAGGATAGAAAGTTTGATTTATGTAGTTCTTCTGTTCTTCTTGAACTTTTTATTTACTATTTGTTTTATCAAATATTTTTCACAATTTATGAAACTTAAAAATGACTTCTATTTCAGAACTGCTGCTGAGCATTGGTTTACTAGAAGAGAAAGTAAACTTCGTTCTTTGGTTGGTGGAGCTAAGATGTATTGTTGTTGTCCAAAGAAGGTTTTACAACCCAGTATATAAAGAAACAACGCACATGAATGGCTTAGTCAGGTGGATGAAGGAATTGAAGGAAAACAGGGTCTGTTATTGATATACCCTGGTCTGTAGACCATGTGTTGATGAAGGAGCCTGGCATCTGTAGAACAATCCTTTGAAAGAACTCCAGAAATAGTCTAAGACGAGCATCTTTGGAGATAAGGTTTTCAAATCTACTATGTATGTGATCTTCGGAAGAAAATGAAAATTTTTGCAGAATCCAAATGCATCAAGTGTTGTTAGAAGAGGATTATCATACACACGACATACTTTCTGTCATCAGTTCATTGAAGGGATTAATACTGATTATGCATTTTGAATAATTTAATGTTCTCCACATTAGTGGAAAGATCAACAGGTATAACTGCCGTACTTTCGCGATTGAAAGGCCACGTGAATCTGTTGAATAAAAAAGAGATTCATAATTAACGTCATTGGGCTGTTCTTTTTGAAGGAGGTACTGTTAATGGTGGTAACTATTTGAAAATGCTACAAAATTACGGTATTCATAAGCTTGAACAATTAGAACTTATAGAGAATATAGTTTTTCAGCAAGACGGAGCACCTTGTAATTTGAACTGCAAGTTAGGCAGTCTCTAAATGAGGAATTCACTAACAAATGGATCGGAAGAGGTGGACCATTATTTTGGCCTCCAAGTTCACCAGATTTGACTCCATTTGATTTCACTTTATGGGAACGTGTGAACAGTATTGTTTATTTAACTAAGCTTTGATCTTTAGAAGACTTGAAAGCAAGGAGAACTAATGTGATTGCAGGTATTACTGAAAATCAACTGGAAAATGTTTTCTGAGAACTACAGAACGTATTTTTTCTTTATATTAGTAAAGATGGTGGACATGCTGAAAATTAACAAGAAGAATTAAAAATTAAGGTTATTCTTATCTTATCCTTTCTATTCATCATGTATAATTACGAAGCTACAAGAATTTTAAAATTATACCATGACTTTATGGACACCATATATATATATATATATATATATATATATATATATATATATATATATATATATATATATATATATATATATAAGTCGTCTAGCTAATAAAGACATCAACATTATTTGGATTATTTTCTTCACAAATAATCAGGCAGAAGTAAAGACAGTAACAATAAGGGTATATGGAACAAACAGCAGGAACCATTGGAAGGCCATTTCCCTTACTAGTACTAACTACTACGTAGTAATATTACTATAACAAATATTGACATTCCAGTCGTAGGCGTGAATTTCTGAAGTCTTTTGCAACTTTTGTTTCATGCGTGTTTCTGTTGTGTGTAATAGAAGAAGGCTGTTTTGTCCAAACAGGTTGATTCCCAGACATTCAATCAACTATAGATGATTTCCCAATTTACTGGGCATATTAGCATTTATTGTTCCGATAATTGCACAGTCGTTAGATTTTTATAATGATGGTAAACGGATCTGGTCATCATCTGGCAACGTTTGTTTTTCACCTACATTTTTCGTGTTATTGCTTTACAAATTTCCTATATATTATGAATAGGTCTCACGGCGTTTTCATGGTTTCTAAATATTGTTATGTATTCGCGACAATATTAAAAGAATCTCAGCCTTAGACTTTCTGGAGAACTTTAAGTGTTTGTAATGATAAGAAAAATATCTCCAAGAAAATACGTGAACTTCGGCCGTTGTCTGATAATCCAGAAATGCATCCTTCGACATTAGTTTACCAAACGAACAAACATTTTATTAGATCGACTACAATTAACAGAATCGATAATTCTGACCAAAATAAACTTGGTGCAGTTAAAAACTGGATAAAAAAAGTAGTCCAATCAGTTTGCATTGTATGTGATTGTGTTCGACTGGTGAGAGATAAACGAAGGTCCAACTCAAGTCCTAAACCATGATATACTGAAAAACATTAAAACATTTAATCTTTCGAGGACTACTCTTAGAAGGGATGGGATGATTTCAATCACTGTGAGGATCTAAGGATAAGAAAGTCGTTTTCATAAAGGTCAATGGATTGAAGTGTATGGCACGATTCCATACACAAGTCACATTGTTATCGTATGCAAAGTACATGAATGTTCTTCAAGGTTCCAGTCGTTTCAGTAATACTGAGTGACTTCAGATTGTGATATCGAAAATTAAAATTTAAATACGAAATAACGAATAACAACTTGTGAAAAAAGAGTATTTTAATATTTTAAAGAGGAAAGCATTGCAAAACATGAATTGGTAGTTAATCATTCCACTATACAATAATCAAAACCAGGTGTTTAAGTCACCATAATTTAAACAAATTTAGCTTCACGAAAAAAAATTAAAATATAGCAAGGACTTCTTAATTAAAAAAGAGATTGTGAAAATCAGCTTTGATAGACTTAATATAAGCATATGGTTAAACGGATAATCCTGCCTCTACAAACACTCACACACACATATTTTCAAGAGTATCTGTTGTAAATAAAACTGCCACGACAATCAAACGAAACTCTTCTTATACCGAAAAACCTTATTAAATGTGACACAGAAATGAAATGAATATTTCAAAATATCTCCCCTCTGGGACGGTTGTCTGTCAGAGATCTTTCTGCCTTCCCTCCACCTATTAAGATCTGTGGCTTCGAGATGCTTCTTTCTCCTGGATGTGAGATAGGATTGTGTTAACAATGGCTCTTTGAAGCTGCTTGTGTGGTTTGGAAAACATGATTCTGAACATGACCTAACCCTTACAAAAGGAAAACATATCTATAATTAGTTAAAAAGTAAAATGAATTAAAGTTAAATACATTAAATTGTTAAATCATGATAGTGGGAAGATGAAAATGAAGAATCATTATTTACCTTAGAAAGTTGAAGAATGATTCTAAGAAAAAAAAAAAAAAATAAATAAATGGAAATCTTTGACAAAAGAGTGAGATGAAAATTTTAAAAGATAATTGATTTTACAAATAAAAAATCCAAAAGATGTTCAAACAGATAGAAACGCCACATAATACCAAATACCAAGAGTTTTCAGATTGATTCAAGACTTTAAAAAATAAAAAAAAAGGAAGATGAATTGACCTTTACAAATGTTGACATCAGACTGTCTTCTAATTTCTTTAATTGCGTACTTAATAATTTCTTCAGTTATGGATTGCTATACTCCATGACCTGCATTTAACTTTTAATCTTCAAGATCCATTTCCATCAAAATCAAAAAATTGCAGTTTTCTATTCGTAACAGAAACTGAATACATTCATTATCACTGATATGAACAATAACTTCCCGGATCCTTTATTCACTTATCTCCATGACACTTGTCAAGAATTTGCGGTTTATAAGCGTAAATATTATTTGTTTATGAAAGAGAGGCGTAAGAACACCTTACTTTCCTTATCATTGCCGGTCAAGAAGATATCAAATGTATGCAAAGTCATCATTATTACAAACTGTAGATTCTAAATTATCCTGGGCTTATTTTCATGCAGAATAATTCAAAAAAGCTCTGACTTATATTTATCCATTTTTGATACCTCCATCAATCTCAAAATAATACATTTTTGAGTCATATCTTAGAGAGTTTTGAATTTTTTCTGAAGGACATTTTTCGTGAAACCCTGGAAAATATGTCATTTATATTACAGTTTATCAAAGGTTTAATTTTGTATGTGTTTTCCTTTGTCAGTTGGTTAATGTATATCGTTACTTTCAAACGAAGAGGGTATATATATATATATATATTTATATATATAAAGATATTTATATATATATATATATATATATATATATTTTTTTTTTTTTTTTTATAAGATTTTATTATTTCACATGTCGCTGTTAACTGTCTCTTTGAAAATGGTATGCTACATTTTTTTATTTTGAGTATTATTGTGTGTGAACTTGGACCTGATTTGAGAGGGTAACTATGTAGGGAAATTAGAGAAGCACAACATGTGCATATCTGTGGATTCACGATGTAAATAAAAACAAGTGAAAAAATGTAAAGATTCTTTGGGGCGATCGAGTTTTCTGTACAGCGTATAATGCTTTATGAGCAGCAGCCAATGAAACTTTCATTGTCGTCATGGCCTGTCCTATAGCGTTGCCAGATGCACGATCATACTAACTCTAACCCTTAAAATAAAACAAAAGTACTGATGATGAGGCTGCAATTTGGTATGTTTGATGACTGGAGGTGGATGATCAACATGCCAATTTAGAACCCTCTAGCTGTTAGTTTCAAAGATCTGAAAGGCGGACAGAAAAAAAGTGCGGATAGAAAGGTGCGGACGGACAGACAAAGCCATCTCAATATTTTTCTATTACAGAAAACTCAAAGAACGTAATGTACTGTTGGAAAACCTTTCACCCCAAGTTATTCGTAGAGTGAATCTATAGCCACGAGAACGATAAGAAACAAAGCATTCCGTAGATATACATTTGCATAGTCCCCTCATATGAATGATAATATCCCCTTCCCGTCCCAATGACCAGCATTAACACATCTTATTTTAGCTATTGCAACCTTCATCTGCCTATTCGTATTTATTCTGATACTGGATCATCAAAGGATAGTTCATCAGACCTCATGCATGACCCTCACATGAAGAGTAATATGGGATATAGTATATATATATATATATATATATATATATATATATATATATATATATATATATAATATATATATATATATATATAGCTTTCTGATATATATATATATATATATATATATATATATATATATATATATATATATATATATATATATATATATATATATTTTGCAGTTCTTTAAGAGAGAGAGAGAGAATCTGAGAAAGTTGAAACATTACCTTGTTAGTGGCGATTTTCTTTATAAATACTTATCTATATTTGTGTTGTTTTATATATATATATATATATATATATATATATATATATATATTATATATATATATATATATATATATATATATATATATATATATATATATATATATATATATATATATATATATATATATATATATATATATATTTATATATATACGTATATAAATGCATAGATATTCATAAACACATAAACATAGACATACACACACACACACACACACACATACACACACACATAGACACATATATATATATATATATATATATATATATATATATATATATATATATATATATATATATATATATATATATATATATATATATATATATATATATATTAATGCAATGACCACAGCAGTCATCTAATCACCGGCCTGGACCCCAGAATTTTACTAGGGTCTATTACGGATTCCCATGACCTCAGCAGAGATGCTTGCCCCCAATGTGGCCTCACAACCCATATCTAAGTTGGTCATCGTAACCTGTGAGCCACTAACCCCCCACGAAAACTTCTTCATCTATATCCCAGGCCTCCGAAAATAAGGTCCTGATGGAAAATTCAGCCATCTATCAGCTCGCCGCAGAAATCAACGAACTGCACCAGCAGACAGTAGAAATTATTGGAAGTGGCAATGCTTCAGCTGTCGCAGCATCAGAAGTAGATGGCACCCCAGTGCCTTCCTCGGATTCGGCTTCACCGATTCCTCCTGCAAACTTGAATCCTCAGTCTAAAAGAGGGCTGAAGAATAAAAGCAAAAAGCGTAGAAGCTCCAGGTAGCGAAGAGCCTTGAGCTCTCCTGGCACTCACAATGCCACCTTCACTTGAATAATTTGGCACCATACAGAGCTGGATGCCAAGTCACTCCTTTATTCTCTTTCTATGTAACTTGTAAATAATTCTCTTCTTGTAGTTCTGTAATTTTGTAATGTTTCCTAATTTTTATATGTTAATCTTTGTTAATTTCACTTTACTCCTTATAATGGCAAACTTTTACTTGCATCAATCTGCCCAATGCAGAGGGCATAAAAAACAAGATACACGGGCCGTAAAGTCAGACTTTCCCTTTCATCACAATTGCTTCATGATTACACTAGGAAAACTGTCTGTATTTAAAATTTAAAAGTTACATGGAAATAAGTACCTTTAACCTGAACTTATGCCATGTGTATGCAGGAGTGCAGAATAGTACACCATGCTAGATTACTGGCAAGATTGTTAAAATTACAACAACTGAATCACTGTAAATAATAACTAAAAGATATTATTGCAGATTAACAATTCCATGAATTGGAGGAAGAAGGTTTGTATTTTATGAATCAAAACTGGCTAGGGAAAATTTGTAATGTCTAGTTAGGTTATGAATATAATTGCATGCATAATGTTGTAACCAAACACGGGAGTTTGATAACTGAAATTTTATTAAAGTTGAATCGTAATAACTAAACTCAGTACAGTATCTTGTTGATAATCGCTGAATTTTCATTAAAATTGATTTGCAGTAAATAAACTCAGAAGAGTAACGTCTTGCAAATAAGTTAAAGTAAAAAGATACTGTAAGTAAAGTAATGATTCCCAATTTTGAGTTCATTTTTGGGGATGAGAGGCTAAGAGATGAAGGAAGGAGATAAATTTGAAAAATGATTGAGGTTATAAAGCTAGACCAAAATTCATGCCCAAATAAGTCAAATGTCTTCCAGGGTGGGGCAGCAACTGCAGTCTCTTGCAACTTTTCAAATTCAGTTAATAAATTACAGAGGCAAACCAAAACTGCATCTATTGATATTCAAAACAACCTGTCATTATCATTTGTTCAAATTGGTTTCCCCAACCTGTTAAATCAAATAAACCCTACCTAAACTAAAAATGTACAGAGGGTTTCATTATAGATCTTGAAGAATTCAAAAACAGACACCTCAGTTTTTCACACAACCTACTTTATAATAAAGAAGAAGCTAAGTGATGATTCAAAACAACCTGATCATTAAAAAATCATACCACACTAGTAAATCATAAACAAAAGTCCTTTTATTTTGCACTACATACTCTGGCTATACAGCCTCTTTATCTAACTAACGCCACCCGTCCTCTCTGAGTGCAGAAATAATATGGTGAAATTGGAGCTATAATCCCGCCTTTGTCACCTGTTGATTTCCTGGGATTTCGTATGCTCCCGCCAATTTAGCACTGGCCCTGTGTGCCCGAAAACATGGAAGCCGGTAAGAACAGTCGAATGCGCTTATGACTACAAGGACTTGGTGACTAGACAGGGTTATGTAAATGCCTTGACCAGGAAACGGGGTTAGTTGGTAATGGCCTCAGGTAACTTGTCCTCCCCGACCGCCCTTCCCTCTCTGACCCGGTATCTCTTTGTTTAATAGTCCCACCAAGTCTCTTGCCTTATTAATGCCTGGCCTACGTTTATCTGAACAGCGCATCCTGCAGGAAAGGTAAAGTCTGGACCTTGGAGTTGTTACGGCGCCCATCTTCCACTATAATTTTCATTCTTTCCGATATTTCTGCCCCGCCAGTTCTGAGAAAAATATTGAAATGTTAACATTGTAATTTTTCGAAGTAACATAAACAATTCAAACCTTACTATTTCATTTTACTCCTTCTCAGCCTTCAGCATTCCCTAAGTGACTTGAAGAAAGTCCTTTCTCTAGTATCAAAGTGACAGTGAGTTTGTCTTTTCAGAATGAAGGCGTTTGCCGTTGTGTCCAACTGTTCTCCCACGGTGCCAGTTCCTTAATTCCCCACGTGGAAGATCTCTTCAAAAGATTCATTCCTGAAGACTTGTATGCCACCATGGCAGAGAATCTATCATTTATATAATCTAGAGGTTCCCCATATTAATATTATTGCTAGAGAATAATTAATTCTATAACTCAAGAATTTTTACCATAGTCATAATTCTTTTAGAGTGGCACTTTGCTTTTGAGTAAGTAAGACCAGTGCCATGGATGATGAGTAGCTCCACACACTTGCAATATCTTCTGATCCTTGTAATAAGACCTAGATTAGCCAAGTCTTGCATTTATTTTGAAACCATTTTCTTATTTACCGCCTTCTGTTTCTTTACATGAGTTTAACTGAGCAGTCAGGTGAGTTTCAGTGTGTGTTTAGGGCATTTGAATGACATTCATTTTGATAGTAAATAACACAAACACACACTGACACATACACACACACACACACACACACACACACACAGTTGGAAACTGGGTTTTCTGTGTATATCCCATATATATATATATTATATATATATATCACCTAACCCATATATATA
The DNA here is from genome assembly GCF_040412425.1 of Macrobrachium rosenbergii. Classification (NCBI taxonomy): domain Eukaryota; kingdom Metazoa; phylum Arthropoda; class Malacostraca; order Decapoda; family Palaemonidae; genus Macrobrachium; species Macrobrachium rosenbergii. The sequence goes on from NC_089793.1 coordinate 56,820,000, forward strand.
TGTATATATCCTTGCATGGACAGTAGATATATAATAGGTTGCAGCTATACCAAAAAGATGAAAGGTTAAAACGAAAGTGTTATTGGTTTACTTGGAGGGTTTTTTGTTCTCCCACCTAACAAACCAATTACCCTTACATGCCCATATGACAATGTTGCTGCCCATGCAATGTTTCAAAGAATATTTTTAATCTGAACAATGTCGATAAAGGTAATCATGTGACATTAACAGCATTCCCGTATTTTACCCAACCTGGAAAAAATAATCTGTACAGGTTTTTGGGTTTATTTATTCCCATATTATTGTTAATATTCAAATTATTGTAAGTCTGCTCATGATCATAATGAATGAAATAAATTTCTATCTCAAAATCAAACACTCCCAAACAAAGGAAGTAAAGCCTTTTGTGGAATACAGTGTAAATCATCCGAGGGTCAAGATTGTAAGATCTGTATTCAATGAGGACATTACTGAAAACAGATATTTGCTCTTAAGTAATGCCTATTATTATTAGAATTATTCATTATTATTATTAAATTATTATTAGTTATTATTATTAAACCTGATATTCAAGTTCGTCCTTCTAAATACATATTTAGGAGAAAAATTTTTCTTTTGGATTCTCAAGATGATAAAAATATCTTCTGTGAGCCACCTCACTCATAATTTTATCAGACAAAAAGAAATCTGCACTATGAGCTCATCACTTTTGTTCTGCATGTGGGTCTGGTTTTTCTCGAGCAATGCCAGAATCTTCAGCAAAACCCACTTATATTTTGCTTGTTCCTTTATGAAATAATGATAAGTAATACTGGTGGTCCATTTTCATAGTCTCCCACATTTCCAATAATTTTCTAAAATGTCACCAAGATAATAATTATCCATGTAATGAAAGTAACATTTAACAAAATTTACTTTAATGACAGCAATCACTTCTATGTTTGTAAAAATTCAAGAAAAGGGAAAAAATGTCATCTTGTTTTCATGTTAAGAGTCATTGCTTTCATTGATCTATTGTGAAAACAAATTATATTAAATGATTGCATGTAAGCATGTTGAATAAGTACTGAAGCGTAAAAATTCTTGTCATCTAGAACTCGTGTTAAATAAAAATGGAATGGAAATTTGAGGAGTATGAAAGGTAATAATATTCTATTTAACGTTCTCAAAAAAAGAGGAGAAAAGGCAAAAAGGATAAAAAATTCAGCTTTGTTTGAAGAGGCAGTGTCCCCAAAGGATAGCATGAGTGACCCAACACCTTTGCGACTAAAATGATGGTTTTCCAGCAAAAAAACTGGCCTGTGGTTCAGTTGAAAACTCTGGACACCAAGAGCAACAAAGAGTAAACAATGGTGAGAAAAATATTAATTTCTTTCGATAAATGTATCTTATCAGCTTACTCTTGTCATTCGTTTAGTAAACAACCTGACCAGGCGTTTTCAAAATAGTGGAATATTTAGCTGATGTAAATAGATAAACATGCAATCACACATGACTTAATGTTAATTCAGGCCCTGACCTACACTGCGATAATGCTTATCAAATTATTTATTAGGCACTGTGAAGAAGCAACAACAGTTTATTAGGGATGACAGCGTTTCACTGATGCCAGACTGCATTCAGGAAAGAAATGTCAAGAAATAAAAAAATGATAAAGAACAGGCCACAGAAATTTAAATCCCAGTGACATAAAAACATAAGACCCGTGTGACAGGGAAGTCAATTTTATAAAAATTAAAGCAAGAAAGGGAGAAGTAAAGCATTGGCAAATAAACAGCAAGTTAAGCAATAAAATGTGAGGCCTGAGTCTGCATATTCAATGAAGGAAAAAATTTGTGAAATGGATTCCAACATCTTTAATCCTTCTCCATTTTAGTGATATTTGATCTTGAGTCTTTAGGATCAATATGTAAGAGCTTTCAAACTTGGGGAGATGATGACAACAGTATTCGGACTTTCAAAGAAGCTTAGTACCTTCATCTGGTTTCCCAGTTTGCATCTTGGGACATGAATATTTATAAACAGTCTGCAGCCATGGCAGAGGTTTATCCTTCACTTCTGCCTTTAGCAGTAGAGATGCATGATTGAGGCCTTTTAAATTAATTTTAAGTTTATTTGTTATTTACTGAATAAATCAATTTGTTTTAAGACTATTGTTAACATTTTTAATTGGGGTTTGCATTGCCTCAGTTTGAGGAACGTTATATACTAATAGTAGTTCCCTCATTTTATAAAAGTATGTTGAGAATCATTTTAGATAACAAATATTATTTATCAACTATAATTCCCCCTATCCTCTTCCAGCATTACGAAACTCATTTAGATGAGAATAATATACCATGGATTTGAAAAATATGTTTATATAATTAACTAGTTTATATATGTATTAAATAAAGAGGGCAAAATGAACCTAAAAAAATGTCTAAGTATGACATTACTGAATTTTAATATAGTATAAAATACCATATTTATATGTATTGGAAACAAAATTATATATATAACTCGACAGAAAAATAAGCAAGTCATATACAATGTAACAAGTCAGGTGTTTTGAAGGTCCTGTTCTAAAGATAGAATTATCACCATCGTTTCGTCGTTGCTTTCATAGCATTCCAAGGGCAAAATAGCTATAACATTATCAATAGTTAAATTATAAGTAAGTGATCAACTAAATGAACTAATTGGCCTGAACAACACTGGTAAATACAGTTGTTAAACTTTAAAATGATACAATAAACTAACTAAACTTCATAGTTGCAGAAATGCATTGAGCTCACTTCAGCTGATGAAAAATTAATTGATTAGCTAATCAATTTATATTAAATCCCTAGAGGCAGTGAGATGTGTCAACGTTTCAGAGTTTTGTCATAAAAAAATATTTCATTCGACTCTGATTCTTAATAATGATTCTTCGTTAAAAGTCAAGCCTTCATCTATAATATTATTGAGTAATTCATGTTAATGCCTAAACTGTTTAGGCTCAGTTTGAGCCAGGTCTTTAGATGCTGTTGTAGAATCCTGAAGAGCATTCTCAACCACCTAGGAGTTTAGTCAGCCTGTAGTTTGTCAGCCATAGGCCTTGATTAGGATGTGATTTAACCTCCACAGCATAAGACTCTTCCATAGAGAAGGCATTGGAAGAAACAACGGAGACGATCTTAACTCAAGACTGTGGTGGTTCTTAAACTGTGCAACAGCATTTCATGCTAGTGGGTTAAACAAATATTTGTATCTTATCTGGCAATTGGAGGGCATGAGATCACACAACCATATGATATATAGCAAATTGTAGTAATACTGAACTTGTAATTTTCTTGAGGTTGAAGTATACAATGCCTCAGGGAGGAGGGAGCCAGATGAGATAAACTTTGTTCCAGTGTCTGGGGAATTTCCAATGTTTTTCAAATGTGCAACCTCCTGACCAAGTTGACATTTCCCTGTAGTTTGTGGAAGGCACCCGAAGGTGGAATTCCTGACACCTTCAATGGCCCCTGCAGTCCTGGTTAATGGTGTTTAGGCTACCCGATTCTGCAAGGAGGACGGTCGTCTAGCCCTTATGAGCGCTCAAAACGTAGGGTGATAGTAACACGATAGTTTTGGGGAAACTCCAGACCACTTCCTTTGAATGCAGGTGGCCGGTCAACAATTTCCCTTGAAGTTTCTTCAAGCCTTCCATGAGAAAAAAGCTTTCGTACTGGTCATTGCACCAAAGGAAGTAATTGGACCTCCAGCAATTTATCTTGGTGGAATTAATTGAACGATACATTTCTTCATTTAGTACTTGAAGCTATAAGTTTCATATATTTCATAATGTCCTGTTCATAAAGTGTTGGTACTCAGGAGGATGGGATCCTATAATTTTATAATTCTGTTAATAATAATCAGCAACACATGAAGATGACTGTAAATAGGTTTAACCCCGTATAATCATTAATGTGAGGCTGACGTAATCCTCCATCAAACATACGGGTATATGTATCGGTGTGCCAATACCCACGCACTACATTTGGTGTGCATCACTATTCGTGTCGGCCACTTCTGCGAACTCCTATCACGTTGATTGGTAATTACTTTACGCACTATTCAATATGCTTTATTTATTCATAATTTATCTGGTCGCTTCTTTGCCATGTTTGTATTGATGTTTATTGATATAAGGAACTTATATTGTTTATCTGGTACTTTGTAGAAAAACTAGCTTTTATGCTTATGAGTAATGTGTAAGTTTAATGCGAGAAGAATAGACATCGTTATCGCGATGGGTGTATTTAAAAATAAAGAAAAAATGTTAATTATCAATAAATGATAAATTGTGGATTATTAAATAGATACACGACATATTTTTTCAGTTGTAGATTTAGATCATTTTATTCCAAATGGAAATTTTTCAACTCAGAAATTGATATTATAACCACAACAAAGAATCCCAGTATAGCAGCTGTGAAAATGAATGCTAAATAGGAATATTTGTACAGTAAATGGCCATAATCCTTTTCTTAACTTCAAACTGTACCCATTTTGTTTCATTTCCTTCTTAATTAAGCCTAAACAGATTACGAAACTTGGGTCATTTTCAGCTACGAATGGGACGAACAAAATCTCGAGGCTTCAGAGAAAATTCCTCTGAGAGACACGAAGTGAAGAATGAAAACTGTTAACATTTGAAATGTTTTCTGCTTATTTTTGTAGGAGATAATCGGTTTAGGAAATGGTAGACGTTTAATGTTCTTAAGATTTAAGAAGAATCTGAAAAAGCCAGTCTTTTTTTGTCGTTTTCATTCTATAGCTTTCTTCGAGTATTGCTTCTTTTTCTTGCTTTTAATTTAACTGGACCTTTGATTTATCATAAAAAAAAAAATGTTTTTCTTGATCAGAAGTTGAAAAACTAAAAAAATTATAAATGATACATTAACACAGTATAGATTTCAACATTTTTAATCTTCTAGAATTTTCTTGTGTCAAATCTTCCGTCAAATATCATTTGGAGATTATTGTAATGAAGCATCAACACCGAGTCATATAAGATCTGTCCAAATAAAAAAAAAAAAAAAAATAATAATAAAATTAAATGTTTGTAATTTGCATAATGCGCAAATTAGTTTTCTGTCTGGTGGTGGCCTCAGACATTGACGTTAAACTTTAGCCGCGGCTTCATTACTCAAACTCAGCCACGGTCCAGTTTGGCCATCGTTGTTGATACCTATAGCGCTGCCATAAAGGTTATGCTCAATTTAAACAAAAAAAAATAAAACTCTAATGGACAACCCTGTTTTTAGTAACAATATATTTAAAGATTTGAGGGTGACGATCAACATTATCAATGATGCAAATATCTTAAAATAAAATATAAGATTCTGAGGGCGGGCTATGTTTATATAAATTCAGCTTTGAAACTTTAAAATGAAAATGAAAATTTCCCGGAATCTGAAAAGTGTAATTTTTCTTGCTACCTGCCGGGAAGCAAAATAAACCCCAGAATATTCAATTTTACTACCTCCAATGATTTCTTCAAAGAATCTGATTTTTCCCCTTCTAACAACTTTCATATGTGCAAAAATGCGAGGCTTCTGCGCCTCACCTTCATACTAACCTCACTAATATAGCGCTGAATGACTTTGGTCCTTGCGCGTCTCTGGGCTGCAAAATGTAATTAAATTGGATTCTATCGAATACAGCATATTTTTCATTTCTTTTTCGGCTTATTCAACAAGTAACTGCGGAAATTAACCGGTTATGTATTCAACAAAATAATATTTCTAAAGTTATTTAACAGATGAAAACTCACAAGTTTCACTTAATTAATGTCGCTGCAAAACGAAGGCAATGAAATACTTCAGTAATGAAAGTGTTTGTGTCAACTTTTAATCTGAAATACTTTTGTTGAAAGTGTTACCTAAGCGATCATGTAATTTGGTAAACAAGTCTTATTATAATATCATCATCAACATATGAGACTATTAATCCCAATTTTTTTTTGCAGGTGAGTGAAGATTCTGCATTTCATGACCATTTTACGAAGGTAACTTTTATTTGCTACTTTTCCTTAAGTATCTCTTTATTTACGCTTTTTGGTCTTGAGAAAGTTAAAAGTGTGTCCTGGATTAGTTATCTTTGTATTTCATATCTTCGTTGTGATTATGGACTTCTGAAGTGCATCAGTGGGATTCGTCAAAGGAATTTCGTGAAGGATTGGGATGTAAGTTTATTGTGGTATCAGTTCTCAAGAGTTCCTAAATAAAAATAAATAAGTTGATAATATATATCATCTATGTCTCTCATATATGGATAGAAAACCATATATATAAAATTTCCCCACCGTTAAGCCTTCTTGAAAGTAAACCAGATCCAGCTAGCAGTAAATTGAGATCTTAACCCAGAACAAAAATACAAAGATATTTTCACCATACACATTTATATGTTATATATATATATAACCAACCAGCACCTCATATGTATGTGTTCATTGCACTTTTTGCATTGTGACTAATATATGGTATATTTTATATCGCTCCTGGGATTTTTCATATATATTTAGGGTGATTTCACCCAGGTTTGGGATACAGTGTGTAATTTTTTATCTGCAAAATCACTTTATTTTGTTTAATAGTGTATATTTTTTGTTGTATTATTTATGTGTTTTCTCTTTAGACATCAGTTTTACAAAATAAAAAAAACTTTATAATCTCTAATGTCTGAAATAACTTGTGCCTTGAAAAGTTATGATAATATATACAGTACTGCTTCATCTACGCGAATCAGATAATTAATTCATTTGTCATTTACAGTTGAAATTATAATGAATTATGTTATATTAAACTTTATTTAAGCTGTGGAAAATTTGCCCACGCAAAGTCAACACTTTTTCTGTATCTCCCTAAACCCAGGTCTGCCAGAAGTTTGAAATTCCATCTGTAACTCCCATTAAGACGGGGGTCAGGGCAATGCCTATCATTCTTCAGCTGTCTATTTTGTTTTTCTTAGCTCTTTTCTTAACTTTTGTAAAATTCTACATTTTTGGAATATACTTTTCTAGTCAGTGTTCAATATTATTTTTTTAGTTTTACAGAATTGCTGGTGGACAATTTACATGCGCATTGTACAAGAGATAGAGTCTTACACTTGGTTGTCTGGCAAAATAGGAGTGGAAACGTTGAAAGTGAACACGCCTGAGTTTTAATTTCCCAAGATCCTGACATTTTCAGTAAACTGGAAAGCTGAATCAAAAGAAAATGGTTCAGTTTTCTTCAATCTCTCTCTGAATAAATACATCTTTACACACATAACTGTGCATATATATATATATATATATATATATATATATATATATATATATATATATATATATATATATATATATATATATATTGAAATTACGTCTATGTATATCAAAAACTTGTGGTGTGTGTGTAACTGTGTATTTTCAAGTTGTATTCACTTCAGGGTGGCTTCCTGCCTACAAGTCTTCAACAGAACCTGAGAGCAGGACTGCACTTTTAGTAACTCCAACAAGCAAACTGCTTGCATAAAGCGTGTTTTCCCAACTTCCCTGACTCAGTAATCTCTGGGGCAGTTGCTCTGAATAACTTCTTTAACTTTGTGGCCTGTGGGCAGCCATTTATGCCTTCAAAATGAAAGACCTGGGTTCGATACTGAAGTGAGTCAGAAATTTATTTCGTTCATACGTGGTTGTGTGTTGATTATTTCTACCTTATTCATTCAGAAGTGATAACCGACTGGAATGCTGTCAACTGGGCCATTGGAGAGTAAGAGAATTTGGGAAAAAATTATTGGTATGCAAGCAGATAGCTTACCCAGGTAGTCCCTTGGGTGTAGTTGCCTTCTAGGCTCCAACTTCCTTTAGACTTGTGTGGCCTAGTGGGCAGCACTTTGCCTTTAAATTGAAAGACCTATTTCATCCTCGTGTGTGGAAATTATTTGTGTTCCATACAAAAGTTATTGTGGTTAAAGATTATATATATATATATATATATATATATATATATATATATATATATATATATATATATATATATATATATATATATATATATATATATATATATATATATATATATATATATATATATTGTCACAATGTGTACCAAGTTCCTGGTTATTGCACAACTAATCACAGAATTCAAAATTTACCTTCAGCCAGATACCTGAACTCTCATAACAATAAAAATTAGTACTGAGTACGTTAAAGGTAACAGTGATCCCTTAAAAATCTTATTAATCACGTGAAATATTAAACAAGTTTATCAAAACATGTGAGGCACCAAATAATTAAACAAGAAATATACTAGAGTAAAAGGGCATCACTTTCATCAAAAAAAAACTTTTAACTGTTCCCTCTTCTTTATTCACTTTAGCAAAACTAAAGGGACAAAAACATATTTATCGCTTTGCCTTATGCACACAAAGAGGAAATCCTATTCACTGGTGGTCAATAAATGAAACAACCTCACGTTGTTTTTAAAAAAATAAATACAAACATTTATTTTTAAATTGAAATTTATAATAAGAATTAACAATCTGAAGAAATTTACTATTACTTGATAACACCACAAAATTTAATTAATTCTGAGTGAAATTATTAAACA
>NC_089793.1:56833602-56883602 GCF_040412425.1 Macrobrachium rosenbergii
TAGCTTTTATATATAAACGTCCAAGAATTTTTGGCTCTCTCTCTCTCTCTCTCTCTCTCTCTCTCTCTCTCTCTCTCTCTCTCTCAGACATGCAGTCATGCGGAGATACAATATACATGATAATGCTGTTTTTGGGCAACGCATTCTTAGGAAGAAAGATTTATATCAAATTCTTTTGTCAAACGATTGCATCAAATTTGCTTCAAACAATCAAAACTCAAAAATAAAACTTTTAAAGAAAATGGTTATGATATATAAAAAAAACAATGTGTATCCCTGTATTTATGTATTTACCTTTTCTGTTGTGTAACACACTCTACATGAAATACTTTAGTTTTAGACTTGCCGTTGTCCAACCTATCACATTAATGTCATCAAGAATAGGAATGCAGAATGAAAGTCGTCACTTATCGTTTCTCTCTACCTCAGATTAACGCCACTGTTAGCAGTATGAGAATGATAACCTTAACGCAAAGATAAAAAGTGTCTGCAGTCAACTTCGAGATAAGATGCTAATTGTGAAAACAAAAATATCTTGGCCGATAAATGTGAACTGTCTGGACATCATGACCTGAAAGACATCAACCAAAATTTAACTTTCCTGCTTTAATTTCATTCACAGGAATTGGATGGCGTGTATAAAGGTGATGGCTCAACGTCAGGATGGAAGTTGAGAGCCGAACAAAAGTTAATGGATAACAAGTAAAAAATGCACCGAAGTTTCTTCGGCGCAGTCGAGTTTTCTGTACAGTGTATAATGCTGTTTGAAACTTTCAGCCACGGGCCATAAATCTCTTACCCGCGGCCCATGAAATTCAGCCACGGTCCGGTGGTTGCCTGTGTTGTTGGTATCTATAGTGGTGCCAGAAGTATGAATATGGCTAACTTTAACCTTAAATAAAATTAAAAATACTGAGGCTGGAGGGCTGCAATTTGATACTTTTGGTGATTGGAGGCTGGATGATCAACATAACAATTTGTAGCCCTCTAACCTCAGTAGTATTTAAGATCTGAGGGCGGACAGAAAAAGTGCAGACAGACAGACAAAACCGTCACAATAGTCTTCTTTTACAGAAAACTAAAAATCAGGCCTTGTCGATCTGGTTCGAGTATTGGCTGTCACTACTGCTCTTTAAATGATATAAAAAATACCAGATACTAAATATCATATATGAAAATTCTAAAAAACACATTTCTTCAAGGAAAACCGCCATAGAAATGTAGAAGGAAAAAAACTCCCTACACAGTTCATGCATAGCCACTTTATTGTCATAAATACAAATTCTGAAAAGTCTTTTATTATTAATGCTAAGTTCACAACATTCACGTATCAAACGCATGCGCACGCAAATTTGTGAAACTTGCGGTACGCGAAAAAATGGCCCCACCCAACTGGATACGTGTCACGGGACGATGTGCGTGTGCATGCTTATTATAGTGCAAATGTACGCACTGGCGTATTTGACGTGACGCTGACCAACAAGCGGCGGCACAGGCAGAAGTAGTGCGTGGCAGAGCACGTAACACCAATGTCTATGAAATACCGAGCTGTTAGTTCTGTGTAACTGAGTTACGCAAACGTCACGTTGGCCAGTACTGCGGAGGTTAAACCCCAGCTATATAAGGGGCTGGCAGCTGCACAGTGAGGCTAGAATGCCATAAACCTCAGCGACAAGACATTTACCAACGTGCTTTAAGCAACATGGACAACATAGCTGAAATGCGTCAACTTATAGCTATAGCAAGTAGGGATAACCAGAAATGTTGCCAAGATTCGTTGAGTATGTGCACGCATGTTATTGCTGGAGCTTGGGAATGATTGCTGCAAAGCACATAGAGCAGAAAAAGGCGGCCAAGGAGGGTCGTTATAAGGATGGAGCAAATGATATGACATGTGTTCTGCACAATATGATCATAAGAAGAAATGCACGAAGACAAGAAGGAGATCAGGAGCACCTGTCACACATGCTGTCATCCCTGGTAGCTGGAGGAGTGACCCGGCCTTAGAGCAGCCCTTCCAACCGTGACCGGCAACACTGCAACGAGGGATGCAAAGGAACAGCGTAACATGCTGAAGGAATACTTTTCATCGGCTGAAGGCTCCCACTGGCAGGAGAACATGATTTAGTTACTCTCCTGCATACCTGATTGTTGTAATTACTTAAATGTCTGTTCCTGCATATATTTTGGACTTATTTAAATTCAATAATGTATCAATTCAGGATTATTTTGCCCTGTGCATTTGTAAACTTCTGTTTGTTTTAGTTGATTTAATAAAAGATATTGCTCAAATCCATGATATATTACTCAGTCATCAATACTTGGTAATTGGGAAGAGGATAGAGGACATGAGTGGTTGCAAATGTATGTTTAATCAATATGAAACAAACATACATATAAATAAAAGAAAGAAGATGTAGTTATTTTTGGTGCCCTTTTTAATAATTTCTTAACATGGAATCTATTCTGATATGATAATTCATCATTTTTGAAAGTACCTTCTCTTAACATTGTTTCTATTCTGTTCCTGTATTTATTTTGGACTTATTTAAAAATCAATAATGAATCAATTCAGGATTATTTTGCCCTGTGCATTTGTGTACTTCCGTTTATTTTAGTTGATTTAATAAAAGATATTGCTCAAATCCATGATATATTACACTCATCAATACTTGGTAATTGGGAAGAAGATAGAGCGGGACATGACCTGGAAAAGCCGCCTCCCTTTTATCCCAGGTCGACACATCTCCGCAATAAAAGCGGAATGCGGCAGCGTTTTCTCGTCTACTCCCAAATTCTGACAGCCACGCAGTGCCCTGGGGGCAGCGTGGGCCCCAGGTAAGGGCGTGTCGCAGCTGCGCCGTCAACCCGCGGGTGGCGCCATGCTGTGCGGGTCGGGCCACGCTACCTGACAGCTGACCTGGCCACCCACGCAGGGTTTTGAGCAGGCAAAGGTTCCTGCCCCGCGCACGCCAGGTGGTCCGTAAAACGCGCCGCATGCTTCCGCATTTACAAAACCTTACGGTACATTTACGTTGTATTTGCGTTGTGTTTACTTACTTTCTGGCTCCGCCCCGTTCGTGGCCGTGCGTGGGCATGCGTGCCTTGATACGTGAATGTGCGAACTTAGCATAACAGTTCTTCTGTAATGAGAAGTTGGAGAATTTTCTGATGTACTTGGGGAAGCGAAAGCCATTTAAAGCCAGACAAAGTTCCTCCAATTTCGTGGTTGTAGTGTTATCCACAGGACCCACTGAGACAGGTCGGCCAGACAATGACGTCACACGGGCTCGTCACTGGCGGGACCTGCTACCTGGGTACTACCGGCTCAACGATACAACAGCACGACTGACTATCTTCCTCGTCTTTGCATTAATAGTTTAAGTTTTGTATTAATTTTATTTATAATGGCAGTCTACCAGTAACCTCATTATTTAACAGCGTTGGTTATTTTGTTAAAAAATACAGCCTTATATGTCAAAATTTTTAAGTTTTTTTTTTATTGATACACGAGGATAAGAACTTCAAGTAATCTTTGTATTGTTTTAAACACCTTAGACAAACAGGACGTAAACAGCAAGAAGATAACCCAGAATACCTCAAACGTTCAATAAATGAAAGGAAATTTGTCCCCATGTAACCTGTATTTATGTACAATAGTGCTAAATATTCAACTTTATTCTTTTCCTCATTTTACTTCTGGAGGACTCCATTTTCTCGATTTTTTTTTATTCTTGGCACGCTGTTAAGGGGCCAAATTGTGAAATACAGTATACAGATATTTTGGCAAAAAATCTATCACCTCAACTGGCACACCAACTCCCGACTGTCTAAATGACCAGGCTTTCACACATTTTCCCTCCATGAGCGTCATTCCATCATTACATTGAATACTTCCCTGAACTTTATTATCAGAGAGAAGACCAAGACATTTTTGGGGTGTATTTATACACAATGCATATACATACATGTGCTGTAAACAGATATATTATATTTGAAATATTAAATTTTTATTCGTGTACATAGACAACAAGGGAGTTTAAACGCCATTTGCCAAATGAAGAGGCGGCACAGCGTCTACCTTTAATAACTGCTTATTGTTAAGGCTCTCAGTATTCAGGCCCCGTAACTTCATTTCATCTATATAACCGTAAGGTTTGACCTGAACAGAACATATTGCATTTTCGGGATTGACTGAGTCTTCACGATGAGATGTATTCAGCCATGTATCTCGGTACAGTTTCCCCCTTGAAATCTAAAATATCTTATACTAAAGTTTTTGTCTTAAACTTGGTGTTCGAACAACCGAATACTGCAAAATTATTGGGCGTGGCTATAGAAAGTTCTTTACCAGTGTATCTTGAATTCCAGCGCTCACACTCACACTCACGTGGAAGCAAGTAACTATTTGTTCACAAGGTCTAGACTGTTGTTGGTTTACAACCTATGAACCATGGCTCATGGCCCACTCTTATGCAGTGGACCCGGGTGATTCATCACTAATCCCCTGTCTGGCCGACCTGTCTCAGTAGGTCCTGGTTATCCTGTACCAACTTCAAAAGCATTAAACTTCTCGTATGTTCGTCACGGTAGCTTCCGTGTCCCTTAATGGACACATATGCCGCCTTGATTATCAGCGAGTCACCTGAAAATGGAATATTTAATGATAAACGACACTAAGTATGCAGTTGTTCGAGAAAGATATTTTTCTCATGAAAAAGAAAGTTAGAGTCATGTCTTCTGAAGCACTTTTCTCGAACCTATGGGTCATTTCACTCACTCTCATTCACAAATAATCAAGTATTAAAGTAAATACATTATTTTTTTTCGTTTTATCAGAGGCTGACTAGAAAGGAAATAACATAACGTGACAGTCTCATTCATACATTAACCGCTGATCGGTGGAGTAACACCCTAAGCAAAAGTCTTCACAACATGACCCTCTTCAAATACCTTTGTACTCAGAGCATTTACCTAGATCTTGGGCGCACTCTCACTCTGCATGAATATGTGGACCTTGTATTTCCGGTGATCTTTTTTACTCTACCTTCCTAGCACTCTCTAAATCTTCATCTTTTTCCACCTTGAACTCGCGAATTGTGCGTTCTTTTCAATAAATTACTGGCTTCTATTCTTTCTACATAATCAAACCGCCTCAAAAGACTTTAATCCATCCGCAGTAAATATGGCATACTTCGTATACCGTATATACTATGCAAAGAGTCCATCGCAAGAGCTTCAAGTTGTTTTTCACTCACATTCAACATCCACACTTCAATCCCATACTGGAGAGTTGCCTCAATAATCCCTTTGCACTTTCCCATCTTTGCTCCCATAGAAAGTGAATGTTGCTTACCTGTCTTTAACCTTGCTATCTCCTTGCTTACCTGTCTCACCTCTTCTCTCAACCAGTCATCCATTATATTTACTCTGTTAGCTAGCTGATTCAGTTCTTACACCATTCAAATTACCACTTGTTCCACCTTCATCTCTGTTTACCTCTAATCCTTCTTTTGCCCACATATACTTCTAACTTTCTTTATTTGCAAACACTCTCAAACTCTTTCACCACTTCCGCAGTTCACCTTCACTATTCACTGTCAACACTGTCCCCTCTGCAAACATCAACCAATCCACACCTCACTGCATTCGTAGCTCATTTTCCTATCCAGTAACTTTTTACCTTTGTCTAAAATCTTTTCTTTGACTGCTTTCATCACTCCAACCTTAAAGATACTGAACAGCCATGACGCCATAAAACACCATTGTCTCAGAACCATAAAAACTTTCAAGTGATCCCGCCAACCTAATTTCTGCGCCATATAACTTCATTACCTTCCACATTGCCTCTGTTTATAAGCTATCATATGAATTTCCTAGGTACATGAACTGCTAAAAGAGTCTTTTGCCTTTATTTTTCATCCTTTCATATCACATTTTCACAAAAATAGATCTACACGCCTTAATCCAGGTTTAGAGTCAAAATATTCTTCTCCTATCAACCATTCTTCCACCTATCTAACTTTCTAAATCAAAATCCCAAAGTTCATCTTATCTGGTGTACTAAGCAATATTTATTCTTAATCAAAGAAACTACCATTACTGATCACCTGTTCTTTCAGAATACTTCCGTCATCCATAAATACCTTAAAACGCCAGGTCAGCCAATCACTTAGACTTTCATAAACTATACGAAAGCACCTCCATCAATAGATGTTCTTTTTCCACTCTTCAACATCTTAATTTTCCTTCCTTGCATCCCAAACTGTCATATCAATAAGAATTCTCAAACTCACACTAACCCTCAGCGCTGCCGCATTATCAGCTACAACACTTTCCTATTTTCTTATTTCAACAAACCTTCGAAAAAATCAAAGCATGAACCCAGAGAAAAATTCTAACTGAAATGAAAGTTAGAATTTTTCTCTTTACACAATTTCCGCTAAGATTTCTCTATTTAGAACTCTCCTTGTAAAGCAGCTTCATATTCTCCCTAAAGTCCTTTTCACCTGCCAATACTTCTGTACTCACACACACACACACACACACACACACACACACACACACACACACACACATACACATATATATATATATATATATATATATATATATATATATATATATATATATATATATATATATATATATATATATATATATATATATATATATATATATTATATATATATATTCTGTCTTGTGATTGCATCTGAAATAGTCTATTTTTTCTCAGCAAAACACTAATTTCTTTATTACATACATCATATAAAAACTACTATAACACCCCAAATGAAAAAAAATCAGAGCAATGTTATAAAAAAGGAAAATAGCAAAGTTTGTGTTTTATTGCCTTTTATTCAATATTTTGCCATTTCTCGATTATTTTTAAGTGCCATCGTGCGCAAAAGTCCGTTTCCTTGGCCATCCAGAGAGTGAACGCGAATCTGGTGACTGAAACACCGAAGCAGTTGAACAAGTAACCGATGGAAGACTCAGCAGATGTCGCATCGTGAGGACATAAGGGAACATGAAGGAGGAGTGGGAAGCAGCTATTTTTCTTGAGCATAGAGTAAAGTTCCTATATTCCAGTACCGTTAAGAAAGTGAACGTAAAGTTTTTGTTGCTGACGATACTGAGTTTGAGTGCAAAATGTGCAGTTAAGAAAATATGCGAAGTAAATCTGAGAAGAAAAGTGCTTAGGAAGTCAGTAGTTATGAATTAGCATTTCCTATAGATTGTTATATCTTATCAACAGACATGACTGTCCACAAGATCGATACAAAACATTTCAGCTTCAGTGTTTACGGTTTATAAGATCCGATCATCTATGGGGAGTATTAATTCATGAATGCTAACTTCCTAAGCAAAACCCTTACGATCACTTTCTTAACGATATTAGAATATGGAGGCTTTAATCTATGCTCAAGAAAAATACCAACTCCTCCTCCCCGTTCCGATATGCCCTTACTGTGCAATATCTGTTGGGTCTTCCATTTGTTACTTGTTCAACCGCTTCGGTGTTTCATAGTCACTGGGTTCGTGTTCACTCTCTGGATGGCCAAGGGAACGGACTTTTGCGCACGATAGTACTTAAAAATAAAGGAGAAATGTCAAAATATTGAATAAAGGTGATAAAACAAAAACTTATCCGATTATTTTCCGTTTTTATAACATTTCTCTGATTTTTATTCATTTAAAGGGGGTGTATATTGTTCAGTACCCTTTCATTCCTGCAGCAACAAACACTCTTTGCTGCCGTGCGACCGCGTATGCGATCCTACAAACTCCCCATCAATCCTTTTGCATCTGCCTTTCATCCTTCTAACCAAAGTAACTCCTCCATGTACAATGTGCCAATATATAACTCAGTTAACTTATCACTGGTTCTCTCGCTCAATGTATTTCAACAATCACGCCCCTTCCCAGACACATTCCAGATATAATCCATCCATTCCATATACTCCAGTAACTCCATTCCCACAAACAACACCACTTCTTTGCCACCTATATTTGCATTTGAATTACTTATCAAAACAACCGTTAATTAAATATCCTCCAATCCTGATTCAAAGAAATCATTTTTGAGCCATATGTATTCTCTGCTACAAATTTTTCTCATCCTGCACTCATTTGCACCTGCATGATCCTCAGGCTAAAACGGTTAGCCTACCCTGACACCACGGCTCTCAGCCCTTTCCATTCTTGTCCACACTTCTCTTTTAACCTTACCTCATTTATCGCTAACACTTTCGGCTCTGTCTCCTCAAGAAACAAAGTAAGCATTGCACATAGGCACACATACACACACACACACACACACATATATATATATATATATATATATATATATATATATATATATATATATATATATATATATATATATATATATATATATATATATATATATATATATATGTGTATGTGTGTGTGTGTCTGTGTCTGTGTGTGCTTAGCTACATAACAGAATGAATCTTGTAAAGGTGTGCAAGAAGATGGACCTGGTAGTCAAGAAGAAAATGCGAAGAAAGAGGCTTGTAATCAAAATATAGAGTTGAATAAGAGCAAAAACTTCATGGCGAAAAAACTGCTATAGAGGGAGGTCAATGTGGGGAGAAAGGTTATCAAGAAAATGGAACTCAGAATTCGAGGTGCAAATATAGTAATGCTATCTGGGGTGAATGGAGTTTTTGGTCATGGAGTGATGATTTTGGAAGATTTTTTTTTTTTTTTGCAGAATGCAGTGGAGGTAAAGATTTGAATAGTTCAGCAACGGTTGAGGTTTTTGCAAGTTTCTGAGTCCTTATAGAAGTGTCTGTTGAGGACATGTGGATGGAAATTCAGATTGAAAAATGGAAAGAAACCAGGAGTTGATGGGATGACAAATGAGATGCTACGGTACTGTGAATGCAGGATTCACTGGACACCATTGTCTACCATCCGTGTATGCATCAAACTATAGTGCTTCCGTCGTACATTCTAATCCAAGATTTAATATCATGAAATTTACCAGCACCTCCAATTATATCATAAGCTCTATCTAAAGCCATATATGGCACAACTCTTCCATAAATACAGTTAAACAAAACACATACAGAGATAACCCTATTCTTCTCCCATTAGGTCCTCAGTTCTCAGTTCTACTTTCCAGATCAAAACTTCACATGCAACTTTCCTGACTTGCTAAATAAGTATATTATTATTACTCTCATCAATTCTCTTGGTACCTTTTCTCGTTGATATACTGCCGAATCCCACAAGTATTTCCATCAAGAACAACTTCTGTCGCCTTTCCAGCATTCAGATTTACCATTTACCATTTGATTTACCATCGTTCATCTTGATTAATCACGTTTATAACCTTTCACAAGCTGCCATTACCTCAAGAACTCTTGCGGTATTTAATTTAGATTTTTTCACCATATACACAACATTCGGCAATTTTTCAAAACAACCACTTGTCGAACCTGATTACACTGGCTTTATTCAGCATCTATTTCTTTATAAATTTTATTCTAATATCCATTTTCTGAATACCCTTCCAATGTGCTTTTGATTTCCTTAAAATATAAAATTTATCCACAAACTTTTCATATTCATCTCTTACATTTCATCAGTTTCCACCTACATCACTTTCTCTCTTACTTCCCTGTTCTTCTTTTTCTTCTCTAAAGGATCCGCATGTTTTCTATAGAATACTGACTACCGAAAATTTATCAATATGTTCATAGTCTCCCTTTGTCCTAGATAATATAATTCATTACAAATACGCAAATAGGTCTACCCACTCATTCGTTTCTGCTAGATACTTTATGGCAGTCTCTTCTACCTATTATTATCAGCCTGGAAACTGGCTCTCATGATATTTTCCTGAAACAAACTGCTACTATAGCCTCATATCTGATCAGATCTGGTCTAGGAAGGATTGAGCCTGTGATTTGTTTCATCTACCCTGCATGCATCCCAATCTGTGTGTATTTATATCTTCATTTCCTTTTTAGTTTCACATCTCTGTTGAGCTTTACCAGAGGTGGGCAATTTACAGTCTATTGAGAAACTTCTAAGGTACAGGTGTAGCTGCTATCTATGTTAATGACCTGGCACACAATGAGGAACTCTTTACGAGTATCTCTGAATAATGCCAGTTTCCGAATGATGGGCTTGATTTATTGCAAAAAAAAAAAAAAAAAATGTAAATAAATACATAAATACCAACTTAAGGAGACTGCAATTCCTTTGAACTTGATTTTAATTTTTCATTTGTGAGTTTAAGTGTTAAAGACTTCGGCTCTGTTATTTTCTTTGTACAACCTATCAACACTGTTTTCAGTTCGACCCACCTGAGTAGCATCCAGCCATCAGAGAGTCTCAAGGCACACAAGGATGACAGGAAACAGCCAGAAGTCTCTCTTCAGGAGATTTAGGAAGACGACCTCTCGGCGTCTTCTTGGTCTGTCACTCTTCATGACGCCAACACTGAATGAAGAGTGACTGCACAGAACTTGTCAGTAAAAATAAGTTTAAGGAAAGGCAAGCAACATGCCAATTACTGTTTTTCAAACATATTTTACTCTTTAAACGTAAGTATATTAATTTATTGTTTTGTTCGTTATTATTTTTTTAGTTTTGTGTCCGTCCGCACTTAATTCTGTCCGCACTTTTTCTGTCGGCATTTTTTCTGTCCGCCCTCAGATTTTAAAAGCTACTGACGCTAGCGGGGTGCAAATTGGTATGTTGATCCTCCACCCTCCAATCATCAAATATAGCAAATTGCAGCCCTCTAATCTCGACAGATTTTATTTTATTTGTGGTTAAAGTTAGCCATAATCGTGTTTTCTAGCAACGATATAGGATAGGCCACCACTGGGCCGAGGTTAAAGTTTCATGTGCCGTGGCTCATACAGCATTATACCGAGACCACCAGAAGATAGATCTATTTTATGTGGCCTTCATTATGCGCTGTACAGAAAACTCAACTGCGCCGAAGAAACCTCCGGGCACTTCTTACTTGTTTATATAGTTATTCATCTTTTCCCTTGATATCTTCTTTTCCGCACATGAGCCTCTTTGTGGTGGAAGTTCAATCTGGAAACAGTGAGCAATATCTCAGGAGAAAATCTCTCTCTATGAAGCTGCCGTAACACCTATGTCGAACCAGTAACATAACATAACGGTACCTTCAATGTTCAGTCTACTTATTTGGATTGTTCACTTGCGAATTCAACAAAACTCAATTTTGATCTACTTACGCTGAGAAAATCGAATTCAAAAATTATTGAATTTCACTTTGCCGTTTTTATGAATATTTATTACGTAAAAGTCTTCAATGAAGATTAGAGAAAATAAATTTTATATGAAAAAATACACATTAATAAGTCTCTTTTTACTAATCATTCTTTTCCATTCCAAATAAAAGAGATGGATATCAAACGATGTCTAACGTACATAGGCGCAGAGACAAAACACACACACGCACACACTAATGAACGACCATTTATTGACCAAGTAACAAAACAAATACAGAAGAGGAAATTAATTCAGACATGAGTGAAATTTTATTTCCCTTCGTAATATGCAAATATTTGTCTACTGTTTTTAACCTGCAGAGAAAATGCAATAAATGTATACTGAATAAAGAGATGAACAATATAAAGGAGAGAGAGAGAGAGAGAGAGAGAGAGAGAGAGAGAGAGAGAGAGAGAGAGAGAGAGAGAGATCATTTTCTTCTCTCTCTGTGTGTTCTCTCTCTCTCTCTCTCACTCACTCTATTGACCATCAGCTGCTTAATGCTATTGACCATCAGGTTTAATTTTGCCTTTTTTTTTTTTGCTTGGGAATCCCACCCATGACTTCTCGATCATGAGAATATATATATATATATATATATATATATATATATATATATATATATATATATATATATATATATATATATATATATATATATATATATATATATATATATATATATAATATATATATATATATATATATATATATATATATATATATATATATATATATATATATGTATGTATATATATATATATATATATATATATATATATATATATATATATATATATATATATATATATATATATATATAATCAGTGAAGGGGATATAGAGCCAAAGATGCAGGTGGCAGAAAAGGCTCCTCTTCTTTAACTTTAACTTTAACTATCAATCGATGAAGTAATTATTCTTGATATATCAACTGCAGTAATTATGGAATGTAATGTTAAAACAAAGGGTGTAAAATTTTCATGTGAAAACATGGGATTACGAATGTTTATTTTTTATTAACGGGACAAAAAGAAAAATGTATAAAAGGCCTTGTTTTTATATACATATTTACTCGTGAATAGCATGCAGATATGTAATCTTGTTTGTTGGTATGATTTTTATTAACATTTCACAAGAAAACCACATACACAAACTCAGAACCGAACGATTGAGGAAAATTATGGTACTTGTATGATCATGTTACATCACTTCGAACCATTTGTTAAGTGGTGTGCAGAAGAGGGGCAAGAATGAAATGGTGATGATGATGGATTTTCGCAGCAGCTTAAAAGGGATTTCCACCCCAGTCAGGGACAGGTTTAGGAGGCGGAATTTCGGGTGGAATATTGTATAAAGGAAAGTCTGAGTAAAAAACGTAATGCGTAATGTTATGATTTATAAAATTAACATTATCTAATGAGGGAGTTTCAGTCCTGGTGCAAACTGTGACTTATTCCCTCAATCACGCAAGTGACTCATTGTTGATCCTATTAGATGTCCAAGTTTATTGTCAGGTTTTTTATTGGCTTACTTCTTTTGGGAGCTAGGCAGTTAACATTGTCCCCATACCCTCATTTTGATCTTGGCATGGGGGTGGGGGGCGTTCATAAAGGGATGAATTCGTCACAAGAAAAGAGTACCAATAACTTAACTTGAGATGAGAATCCATCATGTTCCTGATCTTGCAACGGTATACGTTTAGGCATCATGTCTGCTTGAATGGAAAGGTGATGCCAATCGAGGCTCAACTAAAACACTCTATTTTCATGCTAGAGCCCTAATAATATTCCAGAAGACGTCCTTTCAATTTCTGTTGAGGTTTCAGTAGAAATCTCAATACCTGATTACTTGAGATACGTCGTATGTCTATGTCTAAAGGATAACTTTTCATTTCAACACTAAGTGCACTCGTATACAAAAAGCATTTGCGCGGGCGTGTGGTGAGTGTTATCAAATACAAATAAAACGCCGTTTTCTAAGGTATTTTTCAATCTCGAGGATTCCCAACAGTTTCGAGCCACACAAGGCTTCTCTTGGGGTGAGGAGGATCAAACTGTGGCTCGTTGTGATTACTCTATATTAAAGGCTGTAAAGAATGGGTTTTTATTAGATTTCTATAAAAGGAAACTGTTGTGGCGACTTTGTCTGTCCGTCTACACTTTATTCTGTCCGCACTTTTTTCTGTCTTCCCTCAGATCTTAAAAACTACTGAGGCTAGAGGGCTGCAAATTGGTATGTTAATCTTCCACCCTCCCATAATCAAATATAACAAATTGCAGCCCTCTAGCTTCAGTAGCTTTTATTTTATTGAAGGTTAAAGCTATCCATAATCGTGCTTCTGGCAACAATATAGGATAGGCCACCTACGGGCCGTCGTTAAAGTTTCAACTTTCATGGGTAGAGGCTCATGCAGCATTTTACCAAGACCTCCGAAAGATAGATCTATTTTCGGTAACCTTGATTATACGCTGTACAGAAAACACGATTGCGCCGATGAAACTTGGGAGCATTTTTTACTTGTTTGTACTGTTTTGCACGCACAGAGTGTAATTTATCCAGGCGTTATCAACACTGTATTCTTAGCACCTTTGAAAAGCCTTGTCAGTTGTAAACATGAGAGACCAGAGAAGCTTGTCATACTTATGGAGTCATTTTTTTCCCAGTAGGCTTCTTCGTTTATAACTCGTTATCAAGACTAACAGTAAGTAATGGCTTCCTCTACGTTAAAGCCATTTTTCTTTACAAGGAACCGAACAGATTAGTTTCAGACTGTGCACGATTGTACTTGCCGAACTAATGACAAATCTTTCTTTATAATTAGCATATATATATTATATATATATATATATATATATATATATATATATATATATATATATATATATATATATATATATATATATATATATATATATATATATATATATATATATATATATATATATATTTATACTATATGAACCCAGTCTGGTGGAAAGCAAGGGCGTTACCCCATACAATCTAAAGAAGTTGGAACCTGAGAGCAACTGCACCCAAGGACTACCTGGGCAAGCTAACTGCTTGCATACCAGTTTTCCCCTAACTTCCTGTCAGTGTGTTATCCCTTCAGTGAATAAGATGTCATGTGTGTTTAAATTTCTGTTTGTGTCGGGATCGAACCCAGTGTCTCTGTGGAAAGCATGCCATACAAGTCTAAAAGAAGTTGGAACCTGAGAGCAATATCACCCAAGGAATTACCTGGGCAAGCTAACTGCTTGCATTTAAACCACTCAGCAATGACCCAAACAACCATTCAAAGGAAGGCAGAAACAGCAATGCAATGACCTCTGTCTCTCAGGTGGAACACTTGGCATTAAAAGAAGTTGGAACCTGAGAGCAACTGCCCCAAGGAATTTGCTGTGAACTTCCCGACTCAGCAATGACCCAATAGACAACATCCTAAATTTCTGACTCAGTCCCAGAAGGTGTCTCCATGTTTTCCTATGAACTGCACCTTACCTGGGCATTGTTCCCATTTTCTCTCACTTTCATCAACTAAGACTCACGTCGGGATTAGCTAGGTTGGAACCTGAAGCAGCTGCACCAAGGAATTAGAAGCTAACGAACTTTTCATTCCTGACTCAGAAAATATTTCAATTATCCTTCTTAAGATATTCAACAAAAGTCTAACATAAGGAATGGAGAAATGAGATTAAGCATATATATAAGCATCTGGTGATATCATCCCTAACTTCTAGCAGTACAAAATTAAACATTGACTTTAACTAATCTTATTCTCCCCAAAGTCAGATTCTCTCATAACAATGACCAACGTCTCCTTGTGGTTATGGTGACGAGGGTTCGTTTTCCTCGACCGGTCAACATGTCTGTCAAAATTCCCCCCAAACCTCGAGACATCTACATAACAGAGAGAAAATCACTTTAAAAATCAGCACTAAAAATACGGGCGATTTCACTGGCCATTAAGAATCTAAAACCCAAAAGGAATCAAACTTAGTCTCATCTCTAAGAAAATTTATATTTTCAAAATATATCAGAAAAAATGAATACATAAATGGATAAATGAGATTAAGCGAAGTATTGGGTAATTAATATCATCCCTAACTTTAAACAGAACAAAATTAAACAATGACTTTAACTAATCTTATTTTCCTAAAGTCAGTTTTACTTAAAAGGACCGTGTTATGGCAAAATGCTTTGTCAACATGTCTGTCAAAAAACCTCGTCCAGACATCTGCAGAACAGAGAGAAAATCAAGAAAATAAACATTAAAAATTATTTCCTCCATTAAGACAAGGCACAAACCAAAGAAAATGAGCAAAAAATCAGGCCATAAATGATATTAGTAGAAATACAGGTTAGACAAAAAAAATCAAATGTCCTCTTGGGTACCAAACCAAAATGATCGTGTCGTGTTTAATGATTCACCTGTACACAAAATCATAATCTTTGACTCGTTCTCCCCTCCCATTTGGAACGAACGTACGAACAAAGTTCTACGTTCCCACACCCCACTAGCGGACTTCCGGCGGAAGGCGCATCCTGCCGGGTCAGTGTTCAAGGATGCTGGCATGTCCTAAATCTCAAAAGAAAAGAATTTCCTCAGTTTCTAAGGGAATGGAGCTGACATCAAAACAGCTAAGCAATGAAACAAGCATTCATGGCGCCCGCAAGACAGATGAGGAAATAACACATGACTGCACAGTTAACAAGGCGGTGGCAACACACTATTAATATTTTATTAATATTCATATCAAAACACACACACACACACACACACACACACACACACACACACACACACACACACATATATATATATATATATATATATATATATATATATATATATATATATATATATATATATATATATATATATATATATATATATATATATATATATATATATATATATAAACAAAGCAGCAAGAAGGCTGGAAATCATCACTTCTTATTAATCACGCCTACATTTCCAGAAAACCTTCCCTTTATCTGGGAAAACCTGGCTAAAATAGTTTATATTTATTAGACAGGTGCCAGCTTTATTTCTAACTAAGCCATCATCAGAGGATTGTTGCAGTGGTAGAAATTCTTAATATATATGCAGGCAGGATAGTACACATGAACATACAAAACGTTTGGAAAAATAGGATTTGCGTCTGACAGGTGTTTGTAGGTGGGGTCCTACCCTCATTAGTGACAGGTAAAATTTTACAAATCCCCGTCTTTCAAGTACCTTCCACGAAATTAAACTTCATTCATATTTCTTTTGAGATTAATGGCTCAAGTTTTTACGTTCAATGATTAATATTTATGGTTTTGCTGGAACTTTCTTCTATAAAACCAGATTCAGTGATGTTATCTTTTTTGCCTAATTGATTTTATGCTTGTTTTCACTAACATTTACAAAAAATTCGACTGTTCACCTGTGCATTTCCTATACGTCTTGTATTCTGTTTTTAGGTTTGAACAATATAAAGATTATTACAAGAATTACATGGAATCTGGTCTACACATCCTTCAGTATTGTCGGGCTAGTTCTTCATAATTACAAACTGTTCCTAAATGCTACATTAACTCCAAAATTCCTAGATAAGTAAGGAATATCTTTGTAGTTATTGTTATATGGCAGTACGAACAGTTTTTATTCTTTATCTTTTTTTATACGTTTTTATTGTTTAGTTTTGTTTTTGTTAACATAAAACGTCTTTTTTTGCTGCTTTTAATGCATTGTCTAATGCAAAGCCAGGATATTTCAATACCTTTCCTATATTCCTAGATATATCCATGTCATCTTCAGTATATTCAAGGCTACATACAAGTAACGCTCTTAGAACATGGATGTGAAAATTGATTTCTTAACTTTCCTACTGTGGCCAGGATAAAAATGAGCATAGGTAGAAATACTGGTTGGTTTTCTGTACCCACTGAAATTGAAACCCATTACTATTTTCATGTATTAGGCAACCCAAAAAGGGCAGGCAACCATCCTTTTCCATTTCCATATCGAATTTTACTGATGGCTCACTAATTCATTCAATTTAATAAAGACATTTCATTACCTGTCCAAACACATGTTACGTCACGAACATACCTGAACCATACATATAGAAATTACTTAACACTGGGGATAAAGGGTTACCCATTGCCATAACAAAACTTTGAGGGTAAAAATTCCAGTTGAATTCAAATTTACATTCTTTACGCAAATTTCAATTAGCTCTATTAGCGTGTGCTGGGAAAATGGTATGTCTAGCTGTCTGATTCTCAAGCATATCAATTAAAAACTTCAGCAGATCATCAATGGGTACCTTGTGTATAATGAAGTTACGTCCAAACCCCTCATCCCCAGTGTTAAGTGATTTTTATATGGATTTAACGAAACACATGGGAGAGCGATTGTTAACCCTAGAACACTAACAATGGATAAGAAGTACCTGCAGCAAATGACGTCATTGACATTGTTTATGGTTCCCTCCACCCCGCTCCCTGTGAGGGTACCCATATACTCAGTAGCTTCAGTTATCTGTTAGAGCAGTGGTTCTTAAACTTTTTTTGCCTTGCTCCCATCTCAATTATTATGTATCACGGCCCCCACCCCTGATATTTTGCCAACTATAAACTAAATAATATGTTGCCTATTTGCTTATCTGAATATATGATGAATGATAGATTTTTATTTTATTGTGTAAGTTTTTATAAGTATGCTCTGTTCTAAATAAGACTTGAAATGGATATTGACTTATATTTTTGAATTTTGGCATGTTTTGTCACCATCTGGCAACCCTGCTTGCCCCCCCCCAAACCCTGTAAGCTTAGGGGCGCTCTCTTAGCCTCGTTCTCTTATCTACTCTTTCTCTGTCTTGTGTATTTTATCAATCCTTTATTTTTGTTTTCTGAATTGACTTGGCGTGCCACAGCTCAGTTTGGCTTGCGTAACATGACGTTTCTGGATCTATCTATAGAAAATAAGTTGTTGATTCAATTAGAAGGTTTGGGATGAAAGTGAAGCGTTTGTTGGTGTTTGTAAACTAGACAGAGGTTGGTTTGGTTAATAAGTGGATCTTGAGTTTTTCATTCGCAAAAGTGCGCTCAGTGATGATTCTCGTGACTGAGGTAAACTATGCAACAGACTAATTCTTTTAAGACATTCTTGTTTAAATATTTAGATACTGATTAGAAGAATAAATCAATTTTAATGAGTTACGAATTTGTATTTACATAATTTTTAATCACTCCCATTTTTTAATATGAAATAAAACTGTTATTATCACGACATACAGCAACACGTTGATTATTGCTGACTTTCTAAACTGTAAAGGAGAAAATAAGTACTAGATCTCCACACTCTGCGTCTTCAAATTATGACGATGATTTATTGATACTAAAATTCACCAACACTTCAAGACAGTTGAATAAGATCCATTATGGATCCTAGTACACATCTGATTAAAGGAATAACCAGCAAGCATCAGTAGGTTTCTGAATCTTTGGACAGAGCTTACCTTGTCATACTACTACTGACGTAGTTTCGTAGACATTTCATGTGTGTGGTTTTTCAGAGCTACCGTGTCACCAGTGAGCTCAAATGAGAGGTCATGCAGAAATTGTTGCTACCAGCTTTGAATTTCCTGAGAAATTTGTTTTTACCCACGAGATTATCTAAATTACAACTAGAATTTTACCCTCAAGTCAGTCTCAGAGTCATATTCAGGCCTAGATGTATAATGCAAAAGTTTTTAAGTTCAAAGACACGGTGCCCAAAGAACTACTATCATCTGTAGTCTATAAGTATACGCGTAGTTGCTGTAATGCAACTTATATTGGAAAATCAAAATGCCAGTTTCTGATCCGTGCCTTTGAACACCTAGGCCGATCAATTAGAACAAAGAGGCCACTTAACAAACAAGCATTTAGTGCCATTCGTGAGCATTCCCTTCAGCACGACCATCCTCTGAGTATAGATTCTTTTCTACATTAGCCAGTCGGTCTAGTGATGTGGAGCTAACCACAATTGAGACGTTATATAGAGAAAAACCACCACTCTGTAACAATGAACGGCCAGTTGAGTTGCTCTGTTTTTAATTTCTCAGCTGTCTTATGTAACTATTTTTGTATTTGCCTTTTATTCCTCTCTTGACTGTTGCTTTTATAGATTAAACGGTACTGTTCAATTTTAATTCTCGATAGTTAGTTTTGATGAGCTTTATTTGATTTTATTTCTATTTTACTGGGCATTTAAAAAATATTTATTTATTAATTTTTAGATGAGGTATGTTACAGCCTCGGAATATATATATATATATATATATATATATATATATATATATATATATATATATATATATATATATATATATATATATATATATATATATATATATATATATATATATATATATATATATATATATATATATATATATATAGATATATATATATATATATATATATATATATATATATATATATATATATATATATATATATATATATATATATATATATATATATATATATATATATATATATATATATATATATATATATAGATATAGAGAGAGAGAGAGAGAGAGAGAGAGAGAGAGAGAGAGAGATGCTGTCAATTGCCTCTATCACAACAATCAGCAATGAAATATGGAATTAAGTGGAAATGGTCACTTACTGGTGAAGATAAAACATTAATAATAATTTATCATGTGACAAGGGGTCACATTCTGTTAGAACAAGCATAATAGGCACTAAATTTTTCAGAAATGTTCCACGAAATAGAAAGAGAGAAGAGTCGGGAGAAGAAGATGACATGCTCATAAAAAAAGGCTATTCAAGAAACTAATGAATATATACATAAATAATCAGCTGCTGTTAGATCCCAGACTGAAAAGCACCTGTCCAAAGGGCCACTCAGTTCAAAACAGAACAGTAAAAAGAATATAAATTGTCATCGTTTCCTACTGTGGGTGGGATACAAGCTTTTCTCCACCAAATTTTTCCACATGTATCATAAAAGGATTGACTTGTTAAGTTTCCTCCTTTTTCTGTAAGGCTTTGCTCACCATTTGTTTTTTATTTAATGCAGCTTTAGCTCTAAATGGGGAACCCCCACCTGAACAAACAAGCAGTACTTTTGTTTCCTCGACCAGACAGATCTCAGCGCTGCAGCCAAAAGGCAGAACGCATTATCTCCAAAATCCTTGCTTTGAGAAAATCGAATGTAAAGGCTTAAACGTTTATTACTTTGTCCTAACTTGTGTCAGTGCTGTATAGTTTTGCATATCTGCAGGTTGACATCTCAACTCTTGATTTATGGCTTTAGATTTCCACAAATCCTGTATCAGATTGCAAAGTTAATGACAATATCACACTAACTTCTGCTGAAATGTGGACATGATGCACTCTCCCCTGTAATATCCAGCTCCAACCTTAAACTCATCCCCAATCCCAACCTTATCTCAACCCAAACTCCAACCTCATCTGATTTCCAACCCCTCCTCCATCTTCAACCCTAACCTCATTCCCAACCCCAACCTCATCTCTAATTCCAACCCTAACCTCATCCCCGACCCAATGCCAACTCCAACGCCAATTCATTAACCAACCTCACCATAACCCCCAGCCTCAACTGCAATCCTAATTTCATCCCCAATCCCATCGCCAACCCCAACCCCAACCTCACCCCTATCCCCAACTTTCTAATCAACTCTGTAGCCCTTACCTGTGCCTTAATTCACTGAAAGCTTCCCGTGTAGTAGCAAACATATTCTTGTGTGTGACTTAAAAAATAATAATCCTACTGTTGCTCAGAACTGGAAATATGTCATCTCCTTTCCTAGACAATTAGTGATTAACTGAACTAATGATGCGCGCAATCAGACAGATTCTGTCAGAGTCTGACATGTGATGACAGTTATAACTTGTTTTAATGCACGCTGCCAGTCAGATTACATCAAGTTGAATCATGTTCGTTTCATGGCATACTGCATCAATTTCAGGCAGAATGCATGAAGCCTAGTTAATGCTTTCTACCACGTAAACATGTCTATAGTGCGTTTTGCCATGAAATAATGCAGAAGGAACGAGGAGACAAAGCAAATAATTGCTGTTTTCTTGGTATAAAGACAAGATGGCATATCTCAACACAACCATAATTAGAGTCTCCTCTTTCTGACGATTCCAGAGGTACCAAAATCTCGAAAATGCCATTTTTGGAGATGGAGATTATGCGTTCTTGACTTTGGTTAACACGTCTGAGTTTCTCTGTCGTTTTTTTTTTTCTTCCTCTTTCTATTTTTATGTCGTCGCTACACATTCATTTCGTTTCAGTGTTTTATCTCCCTTGCCTTGAGTTAAGATGCAAAATACAGTGATAACTTAGAGGTATTTTGTGATTATCTTTTGTTTTAATCCACTAATATTGTAGTAATTCTTAGGGCGGGCAAGTCTTCTGACACTTTCAAACTTCTTAGAAGGAAATTACTTAGAGTATATTCCTCCATGTATCTATCCACCACTAAACACATTTTTCATCCATTATGTATGAATACGTGCAAACATACATGCTGGTACACATTAAGAGATGAATTATGAGATGGACCCATCCCAAAAATTTCGTTACAACGTTTTGCCTCTGGAATTGGATTAGATCAAAGATTTTAATAAGATGTCAAAAAAATGTCAGAAATTTAGTTCGTTCGGTGCCTTTGTAAATAAGTAATTGAGAAAATAAAAGGAAGTAATAAGAATAGAGGATTACAAAGACATGGAGAAATGATTGGTCGACACTAAGATATTTTAACGAAAAAACGAGCTACATAAGGAAAATCTGAGCTGAAGTTATTCTTTTTGCTCCTTGTGGCCGAGTAACCAGAGGTCCAAAACAGTCTTTTCCAACCCTGCACAATGTTATCCTCTCTAGCGGGATGCTCCTGGATAAAAGCTGTGATAACAAAGTCAGCTGAATTGGCGAAAAACAAGTATTTGATGATATAACAGATTTTGTAGGATGAATAAAACACAACGGATACCTCACAGTGCTCCGGAATTCATTCTATTCATCAGTGTTTCTCTGCTATCCCTGCTTTGTCCTCTCTCTCTCTCTCTCTCTCTCTCTCTCTCTCTCTCTCTCTCTCTCTCTCTCTCTCATACAAACACAGGTGCACACACAAACACACATATGTGGACGCTAATTATATCTAATTCGTTGCTCATCCAAGTTATTCAATTGTCTTTAACTGGAAGTGAAATAATTCTCTTTGCAACTTTAAATAAATGTAGATGCATGTATTATTATTGAGCTTTCCTTTAAGACATTTTTAGGTTTTAAAATAAAATGTTGTTTGTCTTTATTTTCTTTTTAAACATTATTTTTGCTTTTCATTTAAAATACTTTAAAGAACTTCACCAGAATAACAGAACAGTTAAACTAAGAAGCAAATAAAGAACAAAATGATAAACAAATAATAAAAATATACACTGATGCACAATGATAATACTAATTCTTTCACTGTTCAAGAAAAAAGTAAAAGCTTTTCCCTTTCTTTTAGATTTTTTTTTTATCTCGATTTACTACATATTTTTGTTCTTGAGACATTAGCCTCAGAGATCATTAAAAACTTCGTCGCTCCTTCAAGAGCAGTTAAATATTTTTATTTTAAAAGCTTTCCTTGTGCAATTTCTGCTTAGTTTAATTACCTGCTTATTTTTTTTTTCAGTGTTTATGCTTTTTAGTCTTAAATCACTCTTCAGAGATGTTTAATTCTCCTTGTCATACGCAGTTTTTGCCTTTTCTAACAAGACTGTTCTCTGTGTGTCTGTCCGTCCATTTGCCTGTTTCGTTGAAGGTGTAAAATCTTCATATTTCATTTCCCACCTTTTATTTCTGCCTGATTCGATGTTTTCTCCTGCCTGAGAAAATCACTTCTATTGTGTAATGCTGTGCATTGCGTCTTTTCTGACATTGCCTAAGAAATGCAAGGAATAATGTTGAAGGTTTCATTCTCAACCATCGCTGTGCAACATGAACTCATTACTTAAAACTGAATGAAAGGTTGCAGTACCTCGTCGAAAAGAAAATAAATGAATACATAAAACAATAATTAACAAAATAAAAAAAGAATTCATTCTTTATGAACAGATACTAAAAAGTAACTGGAAATTAAATAGTTCAGAAAATCCATATGACAGAGGACATTCAAAGTTGCTTCAACAAAACTATCATAATCTCGTTCAACGCACCATTTTTGAACCACTCTGAGTTCACGTAAATTATTGATTGCTGATTCTCTGATGTTCGCGTAAAGCATAAAAATAGGCTAGGTTTAGGACATTTTTTCCAATGGCAGTTGATTAGTTGTTCCCCGTTACTGAAATCTGCTTCTGTCCTCTGTTTCTTCGATTCTTTCCTTTTGTAAGTCGTCCAGTGGGTATTAAAAGCCAAGATTCCTATGGAAAGTGGTTTGAGAAAGGATAAGAGGACTTTAAGTTGTTCCCTCTTCCCATTTTCTTATTTTTCATCTTGAAAACTCAAATTCCTTTGTTTCTTTCGTGTTTTGAAGATATTGAATCAACTCACAGAGCACTTTATATGAAGACCTAAAATTCAGTTTGTGTTAAATATCATTTTTACCTTTTGGTAGGCTCAAAAGCTTCATTTTCTATGTATCGTTATTATTATCAAACTTTATCATGGTAAAGTTTATTGCTTCCAGTAGTGTTATTATTATAATATTAATATCTTGATTTTCGCATATCTTTATAATACATTTCTTCAGCAGATCTTAATGAAATTTGACAGTCAGGTACATTCAAATCTTCTAATTATTTGACTGAATTGTTTGTTCTAGAGACAACAAAAATGGCAAAAATCGTCAGAAACCGGACACAGATATTTATCTTTTTAAAATTATTTTAAAACAATAGCAATATACTATCATGTAAAACCTCCTGAAAGATTATGTAATGTGTATATTTCGATTTCCAACTTTTTGGAGAAAAAGGTAAAACTGGAAGTGAGTCTGTACCACTCAAGGGCATTATCCCCACGCTTGACTAATTAAGAATATCTTAGATCAAGCTGAAACGGATCTTAGTGATAGATGTGCCAAATGGCAGGAAGGTACATCATTCTTAGATGATGTTCCAGATTTTCACAGAAGGAATCTCATTTACCGTGAGACAGGACCTTGATACAGTCAGCAAGTCAATTAAAATCTCACTGACTGACGAAAATGAAATGTTCCAACTAACATAAAGTTAAAATTTCAACCCTCCCAAATACGCAGTTATTTCAGTTCATTAGAGATAAACATTTTTGTGATTTGTTAATTGTCATGGACAACTGGAAAGATCTGTAATCATATATTATTATAAATCTATCTATCTGGTATCTATCTATTATTATTATTATTATTATTATTATTATTATTATTATTATTATTATTATTATTATTATTATTATATTATTATTATAAAGGAAAACATACATACAGAACGTCCTACAAAACATAATTCCTGAGAAAAGAGAGACTAGGTTGAAAGACAAGAAAAAGCAATGGAAGAACAGAAAGATGTAAAACATATAAAAAAATTGCAATCCAATATTGCACATTTTAGAAGATGGCAGATGTAAATTTTGAATTGCTTTCATTAATGCAATAACTGAGAAATTAATCCTGGAGCTTTACCTGCACCGGTGACTTTCCGTCGCTGGAGTTTTCAAAGGATGATTCGAAGGATAAAAAGAAGGTAGGGAACCCTAAATAAAAATGCTCTTTTTCTTGAAATATTTTTTTTTACTGATATTGAGGACTATTGCGTGTATTTGTTGCCCTATTAGTTGATCTGTTTTAATTTTTCGAAAACCAACTCGGTCATCGGCGAGAAGCTATTGCTTTAAAATTGTCTGTCTTACAGAAAGATAAAATTAAAAAATCCTGCATTTACATTAAAAATGGAAAAAAATTGGCAAAAAGAGGAGGAAGGAAGATATATATATATACCATATATATATATATATATATATATATATATATATATATATATATATATATATATATATATGAAATTATACCTGATATATATATATGGTATATATATATATATATATATATATATATATATATATATATATAAATATATATATATATATATATACATATATATATAGGAATATATATATATATATATATATATATATATATATATATATATATATATATATATATATATATATATATATATATATATATATATATATATATATATATATATATATATATATATATATATATATATATATATATATATATATATATATATATATATATATATATATATATATATATATATATATATATATATATATATATATATATATATATATATATATATATATATATATATAATATAGTATAATCCACACATCCAAGGGCACTACAGTTGGTATGGGAAGGGCACAGGAACACATACAGATCCAGCACATACTTTTATTGTCGAAGCGTTTCTTAACCAGCGGTCACGTCTTCAAGACATCTGCAGTTATAATGTGAAAACAAAAAGAAATTATAGATCGTTAGTAAGCCTTTTTTTCATTTGCTAACTTTCCTTCTAATTATTCCTAATGCTATGAAGTAAAAACCAAATGGGAGACTGTTTAGTAAAGCAACAGATCAAAAAACTTACCCCAAACTACATTTGACTGTGTTAGTGTTATGTTTAAGTTATTGAATTAGCATTTAAACGACTGTATATTTTGCAGTTCCCTTTGATCTGCTGTTACATGTTGCTCTAAAAAGGGAGAGTAAACTACACAGTGAAATGTAATTATCTTGATCCTTTTATTGAAACCTTCTCGATAATGACTGATATTTGTTATGCCTTACTACAATGCACTGGAAAGGCTTCAATATTCTCTGTAGAAATTCATCCCTTCAAGTAGATAATAGAATCTCTCACTCTCTCCCTCTTATCTTTGCCTTGTCAATTGCTGTCGATGTTTAGTATCCCACAGGTCACTACCGGTAAATATATTTTTTATCTTTTATCCGTTCCAAGCACTGTTCAAAGAGAGAGAGAGAGAGAGAGAGAGAGAGAGAGAGAGAGAGAGAGAGAGAGAGAGAGAGAGTAAACATCCTGAAGACACAGGCTTCCTCTCGTTAGGAAAGAAATCAGGGTAAATGTTGTTGGTTTCTTCTGATCATCTCGGGCAAAACACAGCATCCACCAACCCCCAAAAACCTCAAATTACTGGAAAGTAATGATGAGCTTGATCCTTGGATTGTTATGAGGGACGTCGTCAGAAGAATTTAGTGAATAATTTTTTTTTTTTTTAAGAGAAAGAGGGATAATTCGAGGAGAACCTACGAGATGTATAGGAAATGAGAGAAGGAGCGACAGAGGTAAGAGGAAGAGAAGTAGCGGTGAGGGTGTGAAGGGATGAAACCAGCAGAGAAAAGGGAGGATATAAATAGTCAAAACAGAGCAATGCAAATGTACACTAGAGGAGTAAATAAGGAAGGGTAGAGGGTACAGATGTTGGAAAATAGAGATATATATTAGAAGGAAGAGAAATATGTATAAGAAATGCAGAGACATGGGGGAA
The DNA here is from genome assembly GCF_040412425.1 of Macrobrachium rosenbergii. NCBI lineage: Eukaryota > Metazoa > Arthropoda > Malacostraca > Decapoda > Palaemonidae > Macrobrachium > Macrobrachium rosenbergii. Next base: position 56,860,494 of record NC_089793.1, read on the forward strand.
ATGAGACAGGGAAGGAGGACAAGAGTCAAAGAATGAGATATTGTGACGAGAAACTTGGGAGGGAGGAACAGAGCAAAGAGATTTAATTAAAAAGACGGGAACAACAGAGCAAGGGGAAAAGACATTTCTTTAATATTTCCCTGTGAAACCAAATAACAGGTAACATCTAAAATTCTTTAAATTCTGCGCCATCAAAGAACGAGTCCTGATCTCTACTGACAGACTATTGTCAGAACTGATATGAAACCATGGCCTGTTTGCCAATACTGAGTTAAATTGCAAACCCTTTAACTTTCGTCGCCTGGAGTTGTTAGCAGCGAACATTATTCCTGAAGCGACTGACTTTCCATTATTAGATGGATTAAACTCAATGTCAAAGCCATTTCCAGATAACAGCATTTTTAGCCAGGCGTGAATTGCAAGACATTAATTTCATGAAAGGTATAACCAATTTTCAAACGTTATATCTGTATACTGAAATGATCTTATCGGGTATAACTTGAAAGGTATAATATTTTCAACAACCGAAAAAAAAAGTTTTTAGCTTTATTTTACAATGAGGCAAGGGCAGAGATATAGGTTAAATATGCAATTCAGAAAGAGCTTTTACTCAAACAAAAATTCCAAGTGGAGACGCTAAACAAATAGGTTTTGGTTGAATCTGATAGATTTTGAACTTCCATAATTTCCATTAACACTTCTAATCTGTAGACTAGGAAGGACTGATCCGTTTGGGTTACCAAAATATATGTTATGAATATTAGAGACAAAATCCCACTATATATCGCATTTATGTCTTCTTTTATATGTCAAAATTATATTTTCCTTGTAATGTTTTTAACATTAGCTTTACCATGATCAGTTCTGTAGGTAATTTTTAAAGATTTCATGATAATTGAGAAGTTAAATGGTCATTGTGGCACTTCAACGCATCATCTAAAAATTTCCTCTTAAACATCTATATCTGAACTGTATAAACATTAAAAGGTTCGAAGCTTTCTTATTCAACAGCGGGGAAAAGAATCTTAAAGCAATACGTGAGTAAGAAAGATGCAATAATTTTTCCTAGCTTTATCCGTCAGACTAACAGCTTTCTTTTTACCTTTCTGTTTCATTCGGTTTTTATTTGTCTTTCACTGTTTTATTTTTATTTACTTATATTTTGACACACTCTGTTCAGAATAACAGTTTCCATCTTCAAATCTGCAGCAGCTTCTGATATTTGCTTTTGTTAACACCATCTTTGTCATTCATTTGGTTCTCTAACTAAAACCCATTTATTTTTTTTTTTCTCACTACTGTATAAGGAACCTATTTAAGATATAGGCTCATTATTTTCTAAAAAGATTCTACACGTTAATTTTTTATGTTAATTTCGATGACAAAAGAAGAAAACGTGCTTAGCTATCAAAACCTTCCACCGTCAGCCTTGATCTGGGAAAATTAGACATAAAAAACAATATAGGGATAAATGTTTTTAGGAGGTTTCTAATTCTGGTCCATTACACTGGAAACATTGGATGAGAGAGACGAAATGGTGAATGGGCCGGTCAGCGCCATCAGATGTCGGCAACAGACATCCTTAATCGTTCAATGATATTTATGGGGAAAGGGTGGCATCAAGGTCCTACAGATAAGGTGGTATTTGGCTGCAATCATGTATGTATCATGTAGTTTTGATTTAACTGTTTACATGGTTTTTATATATGTATAATTATGTTCATTATGGATAGTTATTGACGTGAACGACTACTCTACTAGTCGGTATATTTAATCAGGAGTTTATATCCAAGAACCACAGATGCTAAGTTCAACATTTCCAACACATGTAAATATAAAATTAAGGACTTATATTCCCTAATTATATGTCTTATCATACTAATTGATGACATGACTATATCCCATTGCCAAACATAACAACAGGAAAAAAAAGCTGCTGCAAAGAGAACCCTCAGTGACTAGCTTCAAGACAGGGTTATCAAACTTTTGATTCGCACAGAACCCTTATTTTATTTTACATCTCATATGAATATTCACAAGTAAATCACTTACCATCTTACGTTTGAATCTACATTTCTGTTCATATTAATATCCTTTATTTTCCACGCAAACCATGCTAATTTGAAGTGGAACTTTTGAATTTGTCTATATCAGATTTCCTTCAGACTTCAGTTTTCATTCTAAACTGATACTCAAACTGCTTTTGAACTCCCTTATTTACAAATCAAGCTCCCAAAGTTATCTCTGCCTAACTGGAACTGAAGCAACTCGAATTAATTTAGATCTGTCGAGAGTTAAGAATGTAGAAGGCCACTGAGGGGTCTCCCAAGGTTTATTGGTTGTTTTTAAGGTTTTTAAATAAGAGTGTTTTTTTATCAATTGAGCATGTGTCAATGTGGCATAAAATCAGGTTAATCCATAAGTAGGAGAGATGAGAATTTAAGTCGGGGTGAAGAATGGAACGACTGGAACTTCCGAGTTCCTCTATAAACCTAAAGAGACCTCACCGAGGACGAAACAATGATACCACACAAAACACATAATGCATAACCCATTAAGAATTACTCCTACAAGAAAAAAAAAAAAGTTAAAAGCAGGAACAAATCCCTCTCGCTTCTTCGTCCTTTGACCTCCTCTCTCATAACTCTGTTTACCCCCTTCTGCTGTTGTTGAAGGCAAATTGTTAGTTCATATCCATAGCAGTCAATTCCACCAAGGATTTTTAGAGCAGCAGAAGATTGCTAAACAAATACCAAGATTAAGTCATCTCTCTGTCTGTCTGTCTGGCTCTCTGTCTCTGTCTCTGTCCTCTGTCTGTCTGTCTGTCTGTCTGTCTGTCTGTCTGTCTCTCTCTCTCTCTCTCTCTCTCTCTCTCTCTCTCTCGCTAGAATTCAGATGATGAAACAATGCGTTCACGATGAATAGTGTAGTGGAAACTCATAAAATGTGCAGTTTCACAAATCTCTTGCGCACACTCAGAGATGCAGACACAGAGACACACACAATAATATATATATATATATATATATATATATTCAGGCCATATATATATATATATATATATATATATATATATATATATATATATATATATATATATATATATATATGACTTTTTATCACATCACCTGTGATTCATATACAATCAGTAAGCTACAAACATCCTTTAATATCCAATTCGCTCTACCTCGGAAATAATATATTTTCATATGTGTTACTGAAGGGGAATTTTTTTGTTGATAATAAGGTCGTCGTCCCGTCGGCTCGAACCAGGGAAGGACAAGAACTCAGGACTACAGTGGACGCATTAACCCACACGGCCGGCAAGTGAGGTATAAGTGATATTGGTTCCTTCCCACAAATTGACCTGTCGAACTCAGGTGTTTTGTATTTGGAGGCGATATCCACTCACCTCTGCCATGTTGACCGTGTACTGCGTTTGTCGCACGCAGCCATATTATGACTTTTTATAACATCACCGTGATTCAGAGGTGGGTGGATATCGCCTCCAAATACAAACACCTGAGTTCGACGGGGATTTGTAGGTGGGAGCCGATATCCACTTATACCTCACTTACTGGCCGTGTGGGTTAATGCGTCCACTGTAGTCCTGAGTTCTTGTCCTTCGCTGGTTCGAGCCACGGAACGACTAGCTTATTATCAACTAAAAAAATCCCCTTTGGTAACATAAGATTGTGGAAACTGAAAAAATTAATGAATAAAAATGTTGGTCAGAGTCAAAGGATAGTATATAAAGCAACTGGAGAGCTGAGTGGCAGTGCTAGGAAGTGCAAGGATATACAATTCAGGGATATGGAATGTAATTTTTTGACCAAAAATGCTGAAATCAGAAATATCTGGAAAGAACACTTTGAGAGAATTCTTAAAAGACGTGTCCCCCCCAGAAGAGTCTATAGGTCCTACTTCAGGAAGATTTAAATACTCATGAAGGTGAGATCAGGCTAAAATAAGTAGTTAAGGGAATCAAAGGGTTAAAGAATTATAAGGCACCAGGAGAGGATGGTTTATCCCCAGAAATGTTTAAAGTGGAGGAGGATAGATTAGTAATTGTCTTGAAGATATTATTCAATGAGATATGGGTGACATGGGTAATACCATCATGTTGAAAGTATGGTGTGATCATTAAAGATCCATAGAAAGGAAACTGAGTAGGCGTGGTAATTGGAGGGGAATCACTTTCTCATCTGTAGCCTTGAAAATTTTCAGTAGAGTATTGTTGAATAGATGGGAGGCAGTGGTTGATGGTACTCTGAGAGATGAACATTCTGGTTTTAGAAAGGGGCTGGGATGCAGTGATCAAATCTTTATAGTTAGGCATTTAATGCAACAACCTATGAAATGGAAATTCCATTAAGTCTTTGTTTTATTGATTTTGAAAAAGCCTTTGATAGTACTGTATTTCGAGATGGACTATGGGAAAAATCACGAGGAATTATGGAATACCTGAAAGTTCGTGAGGGTTATTATGAACATGCATGAGGGCACATCTTGTAAGGTGATGGCTGATGGCTGTTTGAGTGATCTGTTTGAAGTTAAGTCTAGTGTGATTCAGGGTGGCATTCTGTCTCCTCTGTTGTTTGTATTGATCCTGGATTACGTTATGAGAAGGGTTAAAAGAGAAATGGATGCAGGTATACTCTGGGGAGAAAATGGGAAGCTTCTTGACTTAGATTATGCTGATGATATAGTTTTGATCTGCAGGAACCAAAAAGATGCAGAGAGTGTTGGATTGCATAGTGAGTGAAGGTAGAAATATTGGTTTGGATCATAAATAGTGAAAAAACTGAGATCATGAATATTAATATTAAAAATGCACAGGATTGTCTAAGTGAAAGGCATGGTTGTAAAGCAAGTGGATAAGTTTAAATATTTAGGTACTTATTTAGAAAAGGATGGTTCTATGAGAACAGAATTTATGGAAAGATTAAAAAGGGAATAATAGCAATTTTTCTGTGCTTACAAAAATTGAAGTTTATAAGGTAATGGTTAGGATTATTTTGATTTATGGGCATGAGTCTTGTTACAGTACAGTGATTTCAGAAAATAAATTCTTAGCATGTAAAAATAAGGTGCTCAGAAGAATATTAGAAACTAATTAGAGGGATAAGATATCAAATAGCAGAATTAAAGAAGTAATGGAGATGCAGCCGGTCGATGAGTACGTTAGGTTCTCACACTGGAAGTGGCTAGGCAACATGTACAGAAGACGAGGTACACCAATACCAAAAATCGTGGATTCAGTTGCTCCGTTAGCAGAAGAGGTAAAAATTTCCACAGGAGACGTTGCTGAAGACAATGAGGCCTTGGAAGAAAGAGATGAGTGTTGGGGAGATCTTGAAGGTTAGCCTAGGACAATTTTTAGGTAGCGTGAGTTCAATTGATGCCCTATGATGCATCCAACGGCTATTAACCATCTGCAGGACATCAGAGAAATAACAGATAATGATATATATATAACCTATAATATTCATATATCATTGCATAAATATGTATATATATATATATATATATAATTATAATATATATATAGGATTTCGATATTCGAATAGAATACGAGAGAGCCCATCCGCTCAGAGAAAATTTCCAGAGAGAGAGAGAGAGAGATAGAGTGAGTAGAGAGAGAGAGAGAGTGCACACACTCTTTTCAGAAAAAGTGTTTGATAGTCTCTCGTTTATTCTAAAGCCAACGTCTCAGGATCACTCTGAAACAGAGATGAATAAAAGTGAAAATGAGTTTTAGATGAACATTAGGCGATGAAGATCATTGAACAGATGCGATCGTTAAGTAATCTTTTGTGCTCCGATACACTGTATGTACCAGACTACATCTAGGACAGGTATACTTATAAAAGCACGTTGAGTGGAATAGGGAAATCACTCTATCCTGATATATAAACATACATACACACACACACACACACACACACATATATATATATATATATATATATATATATATATATATATATATATATATATATATATATATATATATATATATATATATATATATATATATATATATATATATATATATATATATATATGTAAATATATATTTATGTGTGTGTGTGTGTGTGTGTGTGTGTGTGTATATTAAGCTTGCAAATTTATGCTAACGTTCAGATATTTTGATAATAGCTTCCCTGAAACCTTAAGGTACAATGTAGCATAATCCAGCGCAATTTTCCCTTTCCTTCTTTGTTCCAATAAGTATCATTTGAATCCTGCTCGTGGACATGTCACTAAGGAGGTAATACAAACAATTTCTACAGTTATGCAATGGAATTCATTATTAGAGAAATCGGAGGCAATTTTTTTATATAATGATGCATTTTATAGTTGTGAACCTTCAAGATTTAAAACAGATAGCAGATCTCGATAAAAAAACGCCTTCCAGTATAACCAGTCATATAATAAATGCAGTGAATGTCCACTTTATATCTCGAAATTCTTTCGTCATGTCATTATGCAAAATGTGTAAAATATAAGTAAGGGTATTTTGTATTTAGTTTTCTGACTTAAAAATCTGACTTTCCAATTTGATTTATGAATAAGTTCAGTTATATCTATATTAGTTCATGACACTGTCTGATATACGGTACTAATGCCAAATGTACATAAGAAGAAAATCTTGAGTAATCCAGGGGTATTATTTCCTACATATTATGCTCGATGACAACAGCTCGTTTTCATCTGTTCTGTCTTTCGGTCTTTGAAAACTTCTAGAGAGATTTGTTTATGTATTCGAATTGCAACGTTTTTCGTAGTATAAAAGGCACTGAATACAAACTTCAAGACTCATTCTGATATTCTTCCATATATCCAGAAGAAGAAATTCCGTTATGCTTGAGGAAGAAAGTTTATATTTTTAGACAGAATATTCTAGCAGTTTCAAGTATAAAACCTCCCGAGTAACAAGAGGCAAGTCTGTTTGGTAGAAGGGTCTCTCTTCTTCCCATTATTGAAATTAGAAACACAGAACGTTTTCCCCGTCACTGGATGAGAGAAATGAAAATTGAATCTCAAAACGAAAAAGGTTGAATCGTTTTCGATAGCACATCGCTATGACTGGAGTTCATGGATTATTAATGTATTCCTGCAGTCAGTTAATTATCCGGCTGTAGAAGTTAGGAAATGATATCATCACAAACCATCACACTCCCGAGGAAACTGATGCCTCATAATTCTCGAGTGGGTAATTGCAATTAAATTTCTTTGGGGAGATCATGATGGTATCATAACTGACTAATTTGAACTCCGGCGTTGTATAAACCTCTCATTTTTGCCACTATGCCTTTGATGTCAGCTACGACAGAGATAGAGAGACAGACAGACAGACAGACAGAGAGAGCATTGCCAAATACAACATTCATTCATCTATTTTGAACGAGTAAACGAGCAAGCCTTTTTGAGTAACAAATCCTCCAGTTCGCTTCTGGAATGTTTGAAGATTAAGGACAGTTAACTCTGCAAACTCATCCTGCAAAACATTCTCGACTATGGATCATAGTATTAGTGCCCTGATGACGAATGATTTGCTGGCGGAGAAAAATATAGCCATGGACACTGATAAACGTGGAGTGTTCTTTTCAAGTCTTGGATCTTGAGGACACTGTATGTTCCATAAAAATTAATATTCATGTAAATGGCTTTTTCCAGGTATCTGAAACATTAGATACAATTTCATGACAAAAAATGAGCAAGTAAAAAAAAATAGCAATGTAAATTCCCATAATCCTTTACAAAGGGTAGTTAACGGATGAAACTTCCAGGGAGGACATCACTATTAAAGAAAAGATGAAATCGACAACTTTACCTTCGATCTCAAATTCTAGGAAAGGAAAAACCATGCAAAAGCGGTTGCAATGGAGCATAGTAAGCACCAGTCTGACCTTGTCATTAACTTAATCGAATCCCAAAACTACTGAATATTGTCAGGAACAAGAAAACAGGAAGTCATCTTCACAGATTTTTAGTTTGGATATCTGTTCAGTGGACGAATATTAATGCATGACCCATGATCTTAAAAATACTGAGGGCAACAGATGGATAACCCTCTAGACCATTACCTGTTGAATTGCCGAGAAACGGAATCGAATAGAATATTACACAGAAAAGTTCTTCACTTCTAACAAACTATAAACACATCCTTGAAAACAATCAAACCTTTGCTCACTTTTTTGGTGGGAGAGTAAACTCCTTCCTTAATAGCACTTTACGATCTGCTTTCTCGCTTTCAGTGACCTGGTAGTGGTTATTAGGGTTTTCCTACACAGAAAGCTCATCAAAGTAGCTCCAACCTCACCTAATGCTTGTAACTTCCACACAGGGGACTGTCCTACAGAGGTTTTCTGAGTTTTCTCCTACGATGACTATTTTCTACGTTTTCCCCGTCTGTCTGTCTGTCTGTCTCTCTCACTGCATACCTCTTCTTCAGTCACGGAGACAGCCTAAAACTTTTCCACCGTCAATTTGTCCTTTTTCGCCATCAAAACATTACTACCGAAAGATGAATGCTTTCGCATTTCGTAAAAATCCTGAGTTCTTACTCACAGGATTTTTACAGCTATCTTCCTTGACCTTCTAGCCTCATAATCCGAAACATTTATTCTCCAATTTCTGCTGGCTATGTACGACATGTTAGGACTTCCTGCTACATATCCTTTTTGTCCTACTAAAGGGAACATTAAAAATAATAGCCTTCTCACATCATTCATAATCATTAATATCTCTTTCAAATCATTGTCTTCACCTAGAGGCTGCATCAACCGAAGTCCACATACTACTGACATCTCACTCTGAAAAATTATTACTACTACTACTCATTCATAATTTTGACCAAGGTCAAAGGACAAGTTCAGGGCACTGTAAAATGCATGCGCTTAATAAATAGGTCGAAAGGCGGGCACAACTAAATAGAGAGCGAAAATATTGATCAAATAAAAGCACTGGCCACATTTAGTAGAGAAGAGTGCTACTATCTGTACCATGAGAAAAACCATAGCAAACATATCAGAGAAAAGAAAAGAATATAAATAAAGGCAACCGATCAGCAGCTATGTTTCGTAGGCAGCAAAAGTAAATGATGAAAAACGTGTATGCAAACAAAAGAGACAAACTTAATAATAATAATAATGAAAGAAAGGATGCGTACTTTATTGCAAAATAAATGATAATTATAATAATGACAACAATAAAATAGCTGCATGAGTAGTATCTCAAAATCTATCTGACCTTTCGATTCAATACAGTCACGAATCCTTTAACATCATCTGTATTCTCTTTTACTTCTCTTTGCTTTTGGTGTCGCTGACTTCGAAGCCAGAATAAGTCAGAACTTTTTCGTTACAATATTTCGTTTTTATAGTACAATGTTTTGTTTATTAATGTTTCATTACACTAGTCATTTGACTGAAAAAATTCTCTCCCTCTCTCTGATTTGTAAATCATAATGATTGTTATGATATCCTAAGCAGTAATATTTATCTTCTCTCCCTCTCTTTCTGAATCACTAAATCGCAGTTACTTTCTGTGATCGTCTATCAATTAGCAATTAAATTTGTTCTTTTTCTGTCTCTTCCTTTCCTTCTAGAATTACATCATCGAGGTTACTGAATATGGTGGTATCCTATTATTAACCGTAATTCTCTCTCTCTCTCTCTCTCTCTCTCTCTCTCTCTCTCTCTCTCTCTCTCTCCCTCTCTCTCTCTCTTCCAAAGAATATGGTGCTCATTAGGAAGAAGTAAGAAGAGTTAAAGGGAAATACAGAAAGAAGAGATCCCATTTATTAAAAGAGAAAAAATAAATTAATGAATTTATAAATAGATAAAAATGTATCAAAATGCAAGGAGAACAGTACTAGAGTAGTAATGCATTGCATCTTCGCTTGCACTTCTGAAGTTCCAGTTGCACGACATCCTCTGGGAGGCTGTTCGACAATCCAACGGTGTGAGGAATAAAGGACCTCTGATTGTAAATGGTACAATATTATTTAATTTGAATTGAACTTATTTTTTTCGTATTATTAAAGACTGCCCACTAATTTCTCCACTGGGCTTGAATAAATATAAATTCCAAAATATAATAACGAAGAATATCTTCATGTGATATTATATTCAGAATACTTTCAGGAAAAGCTGCATAAGACGTAATGTTATTCCAGAAACTATGAAAGCGCAAATCCACCGTAAGGGCTCAGCGGTAAAGGCCAGATAAGAATGCAAAAGAAATTAAAGCAAAATGCACAGCTCTTGAACAGACCCAATTGGGTTATCAAAATACGAAAAAAGGTTTGGTGTTTTTCGGCAGAGATTATTTTTAAAGCCCTGGAAAAAGAAACGGTAATGAGAAAGAATGAGGATGGAGAGTTGGCACTGCCATTTTTTGCTCTCTCTCTCTCTCTCTCGTAACAAGACATTATCATGTTATTCAGTCCAGGAGTCGGGTCTGCAGTGGGAGTTTGAAACCAACATTCTTGAAAGCTTGAATTTCAAGTCAGTGGCCCCTGTGGCTTATTCCGTGTGTATAGTTTTCATCTAATAATAATTTAATAATAATAATAATAATAATAATAATAATAATAATAATAATTGAAAATAAATAATAATAATAATGCAAATCTTCTTCACAATCCCGTGAATATGTTTTAAAATACAAAAAAATTTTATTTGGTAATGTAAAATGATAAAATAAATTCAGGAGCTTTCGAGCCTGCTCAGCTCCCTTCTTCAGCTAGAAGAAGGAGCTGAGCAGGCTGTGTTTATTTTATCATTTGTAAATACATTACCTACATAAATGTGAATTTTTTTTGGAATAATAATAATAATAATAATAATAATAATAATAATAATAATAATAATAATAATAATAATAATAATAATTCATTATAGCACGACCTTCAAGAAGAACGATTTCTCCTTGTGTCTTCCTCCTTCCAACTTTTTTATGTAACCTTGTTCCCAGCTTCATTTCTATTTTTAAATTGTTGTTACTCTCCGCTGATGACCGCATGTTGCGAGTCGAAACATCAGAGGAAATAAAACCATCAGCGCAAAACACCTACACACTACCTTGGGAAACCTAATATAGCAACTGCAGGCTGATGAAAAGTTGTGTATAAGACGCGTAGAGGACTGCATACAAATTAAATGCCCTAGAAACAGCTATTTTATGCAAGACTACTGCCTTCAGAGAAGGTCTCCTCACTTATTATTATTATTATTATTATTATTATTATTATTATTATTATTATTATTATTATTATTATTATTATTATTATTATTATTATTATTATTATTATTATTATTATTATTATTATTATCTTGATAAAACGTCAACGAAAAATCAGGTTGTCGTTGATAATAGGAGATAAAGTCCTATTAGGGGACTTTGTATATTTCTTCTTGTTATATACACATTTTTACTGATGAATTTCACTTTGTGTGTCTTTTACATTATTGCTAGTATAATATTATCTTATATATCAATGAGAACTAACATAATAGGAAGCCGAATTGCTGGAAAATCCGCAAAAGAGAAAGGGGAAGAGTTACGAGAAGTAACTACTCGTAATCAAAAGTTACCAAACAAAAAGTAGTGAATATTTGTACACAAGATAAGCAGCTGTTGGATGCAAGACTAAGAAGGCGACGGTCCATAGAGCCACACAAGACAAAAGGAGAGAATACAAATGATAAAGATTGGCATCTTTTTCTGGTTTAGAAGGACACAATCCTATCTCACTTAAATTTCCCAAGATGCATCAGATATGGATTAAATCATTTTGCTTCCTAATTTTTAGTTTTCGTTACAAGAAAACTATTGTGACGGCTTTGTCTGTCCGTCCGCACTTTTCCCTGTCTGCATTTTTTTGTCCGCAATTTTTCTGTCCGCCCTCAGATCTTAAAAACTTCTGAGGCTAGAGGGCTGCAAATTGGTATGTTGATCATCCACCCCACAATCATCAAACATACCAAATTACAGCCCTCTAGCCTCAGTAGTTTTTTTTTTTTATTTAAGGTTAAATTTTGCCATAATCGTACTTCTGGTACCGCTATAGGTAATAACAACGCAGGCCACCACCGGATCGTGGCTGAATTTCATGGGCCGCGGCTAAGATTTTCATGGCCAGTGGCTGAAAGTTTCATACAGTACAGAAAACTCGATTGCGCCGAAAATAATTCGCCACATTTTTTACTTGTTCGTTTAGGTTTCACGCACCCCATTTTTTTTTATTTTTTTTTATTTTTCACCGTAGCTTGACTCCTAAAGGAGCAATGGCCCACCTGAACGAACAAGCAATCCTTTTGGTTTTCCTCAGCCATCGAGGTCAGCGCATCGGCATCGGCATTTCGTTTCAGGGTTCTTTCACTCTTGCCTTGACTTGGGATGCGAATACGAGTGACGACTTGGAGGCTTTTTGTAATTAGTTGTTGTTTTAATCCACTAAAATTGTGGCCACTCTTAGGCTTCACCAGCGGGCAAGTTTTCTGACATTTAAAGCGCCATAAAAGGAAATCACTTAGAGTTTATCTATCTATCTATCACTCCATCTATCTGTCTACCTCTAAACATTTATCATTTTACTATGCATGGACAAGCAAACACACATAGGAGTAAAATGAATAGGTTAATTATGAAAAGGATCCATCCAAGAAATGTTACAACGGTTTCCATCTGAAACTGAATTAGTGCAAAGGTTTGCCCAAGATGGCAAAAAGATGGAAGAAAACGCGTTCAGAGTTCACTCGATACCGTTCTAAATCAGTGATTTAGGAAATAAAAACAATGCATTACAAAGACACGAATTGATTGATCAGTAATAAGTGATTTTGAAAAAAGACGGTATAAGAAAATTATGAACTGAAGATATTCTTTTTGCTCCATGTAGGCTAAGTAACCCAAAGGGCCAAACCAGGCCTCTTCAAGTCATGCACAATGTTATCATCTCTAGAGGAAAGCATCTTGCTGCCATGGTAAATATTGGATGATGTAACTGAGTGAGTAGAGCAAAACACAACGGAAATCTCCCAGTACTCCGGAATTCTTTCTATTCCCAGCGTTGTCCTCCTACTCCCCAACCTCTCTCTCTCTCTCTCTCTCTCTCTCTCTCTCTCTCTCTCTCTCTCTCTCTCACACACACACACACACACACACGCACGCACACACGATCTAGTGATGTTTAATTAATTTTAGTCGAAATATTTGATTTCTGGCTCTGACTCTTGATGAACATATGCTTTGCATAACCTGAAGTGTAGAGGTGTGGATTTTTAGTGTGAATTTTTATTCAGGTTTTCATGTAGGTGTTATTTCTATGTATTTCACGGCAAATATTTTCTCTCTTTAATTTCTTACTTCAAATCCTATTTCTTTTATCATTCAGTATGAAGCTGCATATATAAAGATTCCCCAGAGTAGAATTATAGTGAAACTCAGATGTAAATAAAGAATGAATAAAGATGAAGAAACAAACAAAGAAATATGTACAATGATACATTAGTGATTTAGTTTCCTGACTGAAAACTGAATGTCAGGTCTTGTAACACTTGGAACAGAAAACAAGTGCGACGTCAAACGATGAAGAAGTTAACAAACAAGTGAATAGACAAATAAATAAATAAATAATGATTAATAGATTCAATAAATGTTTAAAAATGAAATAAATATGTAAAATGCATAACTGAGGGCTAAAGATGCTTCAGCAAAACTATGATAACTTCTTTCTGTGGCATTTAATGAAAGCAGTTGATTCCATATGAAGTTCGTTAATCTCTCTTTGAGATTGGCGTCGTCATTGATTGCTTGGCCGCTAAATTCTTGCGGCACAATAGCCAGCCGGATAATAGACTATTCTTTCCGAAGGCTTTAGCTGTCTCCCTCGTTACTGAGATCTACTAAATCTATGTTAATTTACGATGAGTATTTGTATTAAAATACTCATCAGTAGGCGGTTTGAGAGAGGATAAGAAGACTTACGCTAAATTGACCCCTCTTCCCATTCCCCTATTTTTCATCCTGACAGCTCTGAAAGGCCTTTGTTCGTTTTGCGTGTTTCAGCGATATTTACATAATTCGCAGAGCAGCTTACTTATGTAATAGTTTCATTATCCTGCTCAGCCACACAGTTTTTGAAATCTTAAGTTGGTTTGTATTAAGTAGTTTTCTGTTTGGACGCTGCAGGCATCACTTTGTATTCCTGGCACCAATGTTCTTATCAGAACTTCATTTCAGTGAAGTTAATCGTTCTTAATAAAGTTATTTTCGTTAGTATTACCTTAATTTTGCATTTCCTTATGAAACTTTCTTCTGATCAGATCTTCACTAAATTTGAGGGGAAGTACCCTAAGGATACAGACATCTCTCTTCATAAAAATTATTTTAAAGTAATCGTAAAATTGACTTACTTGCTTTTCAATTTTCAATCATATATTTCCTCGTGAAGTATTATGTAATGTGTAACATTTTGATTTCACACTTTTTAGAGAAGTCAATAAAACCGTAAGTGACGCTGTTTGCACCATTCGAGGACGTTTTTCCTGAAAGCTTGGCTAATGACGAATATCAGGGATCGATCTCCAGTTCTTGCTAATAAAAATTTGCTAAATTATAAGAAGTTACATGTGCCTCACATGACACAGGCTGACTTCATTCAGGATTTCATTAATGGAATCTCATGTATCAGGGGCTATAATATTAAAGCAATTATCAGGTCAAGTAGAATTTCACTAATTAAGGAAAATGAAGCGTTCCTTGTAATATGAAATTAGAATTTTATCTACAGTATATCAAATATGCGGCCATTTCACTACATTACAAACGAAAATATTAACACCTAATCTCGCAATTATCAATGAGGACCCAGGCATTCTTTAGAGTCAGGTAGTTTTCTGATAATCAGGAACCATTAGACAGTTCTCTATAGCTACCATGTAGTTATTATTATCATTATTAGACAGGAAGGGCAAAGCGCACAGAACAATCCCATTAAATTGCTCAACAAGCTTTCGGAAAAGAGAAGGACTAATGTGAAAAAGAACAAGTAAAAATATGCGCCGAAGTTTCTCCGGCGCAATCGAGTTTTCTGTACAACGTATAATGCTGTGTGAGGGCGGCCCATGAAACTTTAACCACGGCCCGGTGGTGGCCTGGCCAATAACGTTGCCAGACGCACGATTATGCCTAACTTTACCTTAAATAAAATTTTAAAAACCTACTGAGGCTAGAGGGCTGCAATTTGGTATGTTTGATGATTGGAGGGTGGATGATCAGCATACTAATTTGCAGCCCTCTAGCCTCAGTAGTTTTTAAGATTAGAGGCTGGACAGAAAAAGTGCGGACAGACAGAGAAAGCCGGCACAATAGTTTTCTTTTACAGAAAACTAAAACTGAATATATCGTTCAATAAAAAAAGAAAAAAGAGTTGAAGTTACATTTAAATGTTTCCAGTGGACAATTTTATGAGGAGAGAGGAAACAGCAAAGAAAAGAAGGAAGGAAACAACAGATTTTTCCACATTCTTTCGGTAAGCTCTTTTGTTCCCTTGTTAACTTTCTAATCATTTCTAATGCCATGAGGTGAAAACGAATAGAAAGATGATTTACAGATTTAACGAATAAAAACATTTAAATCAAGAATATATTTTGCATGTTAGTTTTATGTATCATTGTTTGAGTTACTTTTGAAACAACTTAGTTTTTGCAGAGTCCTAGGGTATGATAACTGTGCTTGTATGACATTTTGCCTCTAGTGAGGAACAGAAAACTGCCAAGTAAATGGTAATTATCTACATCATTCTATTGAAACCTCCTCGCAAATAACTCATACATGATTTGCCTTAGGATTCTGTCTTTTCTGTAATGATTTCTGTCATAGAAGAGAGAAAAAAATCTCTCACTTCATCTTTCTACTGTCCACTACCATCGGTATCTGGCAAGCTGAAATGAAGCAACAGGAAGACGAATTTTTTTTTTTTTCTCTCTAAAGGAAAATATACCATAAATCTTTCATCTGTGTCAGACACACTTGCTGAGAGAGAGAGAGAGAGAGAGAGAGAGAGAGAGAGAGAGAGAGAGAGAGAGAGAGAGAGAGAGCAGACATCATCCTGAAGGAGAGATATCAGAATAATTGTTATTGGCCACTGTTGACCAGCCCGAAAAAACACAACTTAATCACCTATCTTGAAAAGTCAAGTTGCTGGATAGTAAGAAGACTTATCTTTGGATCATGATGAAGGACACCGTCCATTGTATTGTCTCTTAAACATTGACTTTTTTTATTTTTTTGCTTTTTTTTGCAATGTAAAGGAGAAAAAGGGATTAGTCGAGGAGAAGCTACCAGATTTAAGGAAAATAAGAGAATGAGTGATAGAGGCAATAGGAAACAGGGTCGTGGTAGGGACATGAGGGTATTAAAAAACCGAGAGTTAAGAGAGGATAAAAGCAGGGTGCAGCTGAGAAATATAGATGTACACCACATAAATAAATGATGGAAATAGAGAAGGGTAAGGGGCTCAGATTCTGGGAAAGAGATGAGTAGATTGAGGAAGAGACACAAATACAAGAAAGAGAGAAATAAGAGAAATGAGACAGGAAAGGAGAAGGATAAAATAATGAGATATTCTGACAAGGAACTGGGAGAGAGGAATAGAACAAAAGAACAGGTAGTATGTACAGTAAGCATCTTTAACCCTCGAATACGGCTGTATCATATGCGATACATTTATTCAACAGCCCCAGAATTCGAGTGTATCTTAAAAGAGGATAAACATGTAATTTCATTGTGTGTGAAAGACTAGCATTTAAAATACTGGCTTCTTATTTCTTGATACGGAAACATTAGGACAGTTGCCATACAGTAAATCCACATAAATGCAGTGTTTCCCTAACTTAAAAGCATCCAACAGCGAGAATGATGAAAATCTGCCACCTTCAAATAATAACAAAGGATAAAATTGAGGCGAGATAGGGAAGTGACCAAGATGGCAAATGGGAATGGGTTGCCAGTATTATCCAGCCCAGAGATTTCGTATTTGACAACATTGATAATTGCTTTACGTCAAAATGTTGTGTACAGTATGTGGAAATTCAAAGGGAGTAGAATATTTTTAGAATTTTGAATTTTTTGATAACGAATTTATGGAACTGAATGTTGAAGAGACAAACCGTTATCAAACATAAACACACACACACAACCACTCTGTGTGTGTGTGTCTGTGTGTATATATATGTGCATGTATGTATATAAAACTAAAGGACTCAAAAATATGCATACACGGAACAACAATATATTTTGATCAACATTGTTCTATAATACCGATCACTGGTGAAAATAGATATTTGGTTGGTGACAGTCATATTTATATGACATACTCGGGTGTGAAAGACGACGCACTTGGTGTCTGAAATGGCCCTGTCCTTGATAAGAAATGACCTGCCTTGTTTTCAGCTCCAGTTACTTTCCAACCGCGTCGAGTTTGCTGGGCGTGACCTCGGAAATCTTTAAGGCTTGAGAATAAGGCCTGGGATTATACCAAGCTCTCAGACAGATTCTAATTCCTTGTTTCATCGATTATGGTGGATTTTTTAATCTTCTTTTTGTTTTGACGGCTAATACAGTTTCCACTTTCCCCCTGACTTTTGACCGCCATCATCAGTGAAACAAGGAACAGGAATCTGTTAGAAGGACTTGGGAGAATCGTAGGCCCTGTTCACAAGATAAGGTTCCAGCAGTGACTCCTCAAAAAAACTGGACCTAGGTAGAAGGTCACGAGAACTGAAAACAAGGCATCTCAAATACCACCTGTATCTTCTGTCACACCTGTACAAGCCATGTTAACAACACGATTGTCAACCACCAAATATCCATTTTCACTAGTGATTAAAATGTGTTGTTGTGACGCGAATGTAGTGTTTTATAAGTCCTACACATACATGCATGCACTCATGCACTATACTTATATATATATATATATATATATATATATATATATATATATATATATATATATATATATATATATATATATATATATATATATATATATATATATATATATATATATATATATATATATATATATATATATATATATATATATATTATATATATATATATATATATATATATATATATATATATATATATATATATATATATATATATATATATATATATATATATATATATATATATATATATATATAATTTTTTTCTCAACTGCTCCATCCAGTTACTTCGCTTAATAGGGAGCGCTCTCAATGAAGGCCAAACCGTTATTTGATGTTGGAGTGCCGTTATTTTATTTTTTTTTATAAGAATACAAAAAAATTTTTTTCGATTTTTCTCGTAAGTATTGCATTGAATTACATATGAATTGCCATGAATAATATTAATTGCAGTACGAAAACATTCCCCTGAGGAATTTTCCTTAATTTATTATTTTTTAAAATTGATATTTGTATTTTTTTTTTATTTTTAAAACTAAAAAAATATAGAAAATTTAAAATAAGCTTAAAAAAAGAAATTTCTTTGGCCAAAGTCTTACAATTTTATTCCTCTTTCAAAAGATGTCTTTGGATTTGAAATCGCTCCGTAAATAATGGAGAAAAATAGTTTTGAATGTCAGTAAGTATAAAGCCGAGATATCGGCCCTCGAAGTTTTGCAACAAGAATATGAAGAAAAATATCACAATATCGCCATTAATTACTATTTCAGTTATCGATGATAACTAAAAACTACTCTCAATTACTTGAAAAATAACTGAACTAACTTACTCTATACCTTTTGGAGGGTGTCAGGAGATGCCAACTCCCTCTTTGTCGCTTGGTTTTGCTTTTAGAAGGCACCGTCCTCGTAGTCTTTACTTTCTCCTATGTTCTTTTTCTTTTTTCTATCTTTTGGCATTTGCATCCTTAGCCTGTTTTTATCAAGAAATGATAATGATTCGCGAATATCAGTACTCGTTCCAAACAATACTGTGAGAAGATTGCTTTTTCATACCTAAAATTGTGTTCAAGTATGGTTGTGTTTCAGCGGCAAATATGAGGCGATATAAACCAATAAACTTTATTTTATGGCATATCTTCCAAAGTCGACTATGTATCGACTCATTGAGTTGTGTTCACCCTGGTAAGCATCTTGTTAGGAGCTCTGTAGAGGACATGTGGGCACGCAAGTCCAAAGGTATTTTCGACAGATCATGTTTACTTTTATCATGAGGTAAGTGTATTTTCTCCACAAGCTTTGGCTTTATTAAAAAAGCACCAGGAATCCTTGCCAGCAGGACAAAGGTTATGAACAAGATTTTCGTCAGTTGATGCCAAGTGATGGTACGTAACACTCAGAGCGCAAGGCACTGTATAGACTTATTACCAAGTTTTGTGGGGATAACTGAACGAGTATATTCATGGTAGCGTCATACGCAGAGCTGCTGAACGTATGATATTAAATAGTCTTATATTTCTCGCTATTTTATAATAATAGCGTACTTACCATGGTTTGCCGTAAATTCAAGAACATGGCGCCGAGTCACTATGACGGCCCGTGTGGTGCCGTATACGTTTAACACAAAAAATGCCATTAATAATAAAGATATTGGTACGGTAATTTCACACGTGATTCTTTAGTTATGGCGCAGTTCCCTGCCGAAGTTTTACGATTTTTGATATCCCAAAATATTTTCATGAAAATTAATGGAGTACCCTCCCCTTAAGGAAAAATGAACAAGAAAGAAGAGATGGTGGTTGGGGCATTATCAGTCAGGTCTCCACCCATTTATTGTCATGCTCATCCATTTTCCTTTAGGCTATGAACAACCTGGCAAAGTTAGGTACTTATATTGCCCCATGAAGCGCATACTGTTTGTGTGGGAAAAGGACTACTCTCTTTATAGCCCAAGGGCTATTTCTTTTTCCCTCGCGTTACTGATTACCATTCGAGATATGGAGACAGGGATAGAATAAAAGGTGAAAGGGGAATTCATAACGAACATAAAAACACTGTGGAAATTTCAGATGACACAAAATGTTCAGGACATTTAGCAGTCTTTTTTTGCAATTTATCCATACTGTTGAGACCAAAAGTAACAAAAGAATTCACCACCTCCAAATTACAAACATATATTTAATCCGCAAGAGTAATGTTCACTGGCAAAGGAGAAGTCCAAGGGAAACAATAATTTATTCTTTTAGCCTGAACCTGTATTAATCATGTACTTTATGTGGCGCCCAAAAATAGCATAATTTTTCTCAGGGATGATTCAGTATTTATCAGCAGCTGTACTAAAGAGAAAAAGTAATACCTGCCGTTCTTACCGTTTATATGCGCTCTCTCTCTCTCTCTCTCTCTCTCTCTCTCTCTCTCTCTCTCTCTCTCTCTCACACACACACACACACACACACAAACAAATTCATTGCAAGTAACACGGCATTACTAGTAATATGGAAGTGTCGGAGATATTTATTTCTTCTGAATACTAGTTTTATAGAAAAAATGGTGTAGCACAACTGATATAAATTATATCTGATAGGAATTCCTATTAACATATAAAATATATATACTTGAATAGGTAAAATTCCCATTTATTTCCAAGAATGTATAATGAAATATTAGAAGCCATTCTTTATTGTTGAAATATATAAAGTAATATTGGTTTAAACTACTAAATACATTCGGTAAATCACCCACAGTCCAGAGAGTTTATATGTCCGTGTGAGTTTTGAATGGCAAAACCAAGGTAAGACAAACGTAAAAGTAAGCCTGTAATGAAAAAGCTCACAGAGCGTCGATAAATCTGAATTTCTAAAACGACGTCCGGTGTTTCAGGTCAACTGGATGCTTGGTCATTGCTGAAATTATCATCCAAAATTTAAGTTAATATATATTCAGTGATATCCTTATTTGCAACCATCATTGTGATTGCTTCCACTAAAATGAAAGGATGTTCTCCTATTGTATACTCTAATGTTACTGGTGTACAAATACAAGGAATAAAAAATTAGTTAAAATTCTCTGTCTCTGTCTTTGTCTCTGTCTGTCTGTCTGTCTGTCTCTTTTTGTGTGTGTGTGTGTGTGATAATAGTCGGTCTTGATTTTCTTTCTATTTAGTGTGAATGTGAGCTAAAACAAAAGAAAGATCTCCGGACTAAGGCAGAATGACAGAAAATGGGCAAACAGAAATTAAGCGTTTAAATCCTCAATCAGTGAAGTGTTTCTACCTTTGGCAACACTATACCCCGATGTAGGTGATTATATTTATTCATTTGTGAAGTTACATTCATTTCATCTTATATATATTACGGATGGCTGCGATCATGACGTTATCATCAAAGTAAAACAAGTTAACTTGTAGCAAAAACAGCAAATAAAGATGCTATCGCAATAATTATTCGTACGATTGTTAGCATGATACAGACTACCAGGTAGAAACCCTCTGGATTGAGGCAAGTATCCGACCCCAACTCTTCCGTGATCAAGGGGTTTCAATCCTGTGCTGCCAAAGGACGAGCCTTCATTTATGCCGATACACTACCCATTAGCATTTGATACAGAGCCAGGGCCTGTTTGCCCCAATTGAGTTAAACTGCCAACCTGGACCTTTAACTGTCGGTGGCTCGAGCTGTTGGCGATGAACATTAGTCCTGAAGCGACTGATGCCTTTATTGGATGTATCATATTCGGTGCCAAGAATCCTGCCAAGTGACCGAATTCCTAGCTGGACGTGAATTAAAAGACATGAATATCATGCTAGATATACTCGGCTTTCAAATATTATGTCATTAAATCGTAATGATCTTGTCACGTATGACATTGAAAATTAATTGTAAGTTGAAAGCTATTATAATTTTGGATAACCGTGAAAAAGAAGGTTATATTTTTTTTTTTTTTTTTTGGTAAGGATGGAGACACAGGCTAGTCTTTGATTTAAAAAAAGTTCCTTTTTATAGAGAATTTTCAAGTGAGCCGGTTTGGTCAAATCTGCTATTTTGAGTTTCGAAAGCTTCCATTAAGACTTCTAATCTTTGAACTGAGAAGGACTGGTCCTTTTGAATTAACAAGACTAGAATGGAAGACAAAAATTTCGTGTTTCTACTAGAAAAGAAGAATTTCTATTTTATTTATGTCTTCTTCAAGAGGACATAACTATATTTTCCTGAGGAAGTATTTAGAATTAACGTTACCGTGACCACTCCTATGGTAAATTGCTAAAGGCTGCATGACAATTCAAAAACATCATATAAAATTTCAGCTTATTTCTTTATAGCTGAATTACATATGAAAAGTTTTCAATGAAATAAATGGCAATGTCAACGCCTGTTTCTTAAACAGGATTCACAGCTGTCTTATCCAGCAGTGGGGAAAGAATTTTCAAGTTAAAGTGAATAACAAAGAGGCAATAGTTTCTCCATAACTTTAATTATCAAACTGATATTTTTCTGTTTACCTCTCTGTGTCATTCTGTTTTTATTTATCATTCAGTTTTATTTCACTTGCTGTTCTTTTTATTTAAGACGATTTACTCAGGATAAGTGACTATCTTCAGATCTCTGCCCCTTCATTTTTTCCTTCATGAACACCACCTTTGTTATACCGTTATTTCTTTGATAACATGAATACTTGAAATCCTTTCCGCCATTGTTGAATAAGGGACATGCGCAAAATGGAAGCTATTTAGATTCTACAGTGATCGTGTGAGTTATTTTCTCACTAATTGCGACGACAAAATAAGAAAAAAAAAGTGCTTATGAAATAAAGCATCCCTCTGTCCCTCTTATCTCTACAAATAAATATATAGAAAATCGGTTTTAAAAAGGGAATACATGATTTGAAAACGTTTCTCATTCCATCGGAAACATTCGCTGAGGGAAAACAGATTTCGCGAAAGTGTTGTCGACTTCCTTGTCTCCTGGTCACAGTGAATGGGATAGGTAGCACCAGTCAGATGTCGACAATGGACAACATTAATCATTCGTGTAAGGCATAGGAGCAAAGGTTGCAACAAGGTTCTGAGTTTAGGTGCCTGTACGTGTTAGGTCTAACATCATCATTTATATTGTTTTTATATATGTGTGTATATATATATATAT
>NC_089793.1:56889929-56897429 GCF_040412425.1 Macrobrachium rosenbergii
TACCTCACTTACTGGCCGTGGGTTAATGCGTCCACTGTAGTCCTGAGTTCTGTCCTTCGCTGGTCTGAGCTACGGAACGATCTTCAGCTTATTATCAACTAAAAATCCCTTTGGTAACATAAGATTGTAAACTGGAAAATTAATGAATAAAATGTTGGTCAGAGTCAAAGGATAGTATATAAAGCAACTGGAGAGTCAAGGGCAGTGCCAGAAGCAAGGATATACAATCAGGGATGGAATGTAATTTTTGACCAAAAATGCAAAAATCAGAAATATCTGAAAGAACACTTTGAGAGAATTTAATAGACGTAACCCCCCAGAAGAGTCTATAGGTCCTATTTGTAAAGATTTAAATCCATGAAGGTGAGATCAGGCTAAAATAAGTAGTTAAGAATCAAAGGGTTAAAGAATTATAAGGCACCAGGAGAGGATGGTTTATCCCCAGAAATGTTTAAAGTGGAGGAGGATAGATTAGTAACTGTCTTTTTTGAAGATATTATTCAATGAGATATGGGATACAGAGTAATACCATCATGTTGAAAGTATGGTGATAACAAAAGATCCATAGAAAGGAAACTTATAGGTAATTGAGGGGAACACTTTCATCTGTAGCCTTGAAAATTTTTAGTAGAGTAAGTTGAATAGATGGAGGCAGTGGTTGATGGTACTCTGAGATGAACATTCTGGTTTTAAAAGGCTGGGATGCAGGATCAAATCTTTATAGTTAGGCATTTAATGCAACAAGCTAATGAAATGGAAATTCCATTAAGTCTTTGTTTTATTGATTTTGAAAAGGCCTTTGATAGTACTGTATTTCGAGATGGACTATGGGAAAAATCACGAGGAATTATGGAATACCTGAAAGTTCGTGAGGGTTATTATGAACATGCATGAGGGCACATCTTGTAAGGTGATGGCTGGTGGCTGTTTGCGTGATCTGTTTGAAGTTAAGTCTAGTGTGATTCAGGTGGCATTTCTGTTCTCTGTTGTTTGTATTGATCCTGGATTACGTTATGGAGAAGGGTTAAAAGAGAATGGATGCAGGTATACTCTGGGGAGAAAATGGAAGCTTCTTGACTTAGATTATGCTGATGATATAGTTTTGATCTGCGAGGGACCAAAAAAGATGCAGAGAGTGTTGGATTGCATAGTGAGTGAAGGTAGAAAGGTTGGTTTGGTTATAAATAGTGAAAAAACTGAGATCATGAATATTAATATTAAAAATGCACAGGATTGTCTAAGTGAAGGCATGGTTGTAAAGCAAGTGGATTAGTTTAAATATTTAGGTACTTATTTAGAAAAGGATGGTTCTATGAGAACAGAATTTATGGAAAGATTAAAAAGGGAATAATAGCAATTTTTCTGTGCTTAAAAAAATTGAAGTTTATAAGGTAAAGGTTAGGATTATTTTGATTTATGGGCATGAGTCTTGTTACAGTACAGTGATTTCAGAAAATAAATTCTTAGCATGTAAAAATAAGGTGCTCAGAAGAATATTAGAAACTAATTAGAGGGATAAGATATCAAATAGCAGAATTAAAGAAGTAATGGAGATGCAGCCGGTCGATGAGTACGTTAGGTTCTCACACTGGAAGTGGCTAGGTGGGTTGCCCTTAGCAGAAGAGGTAAAGGTAGGCCACAGGAGACGTTGCTGAAGACAATGAGGCGGGAAGCAAGAGATGAGTGTTGGGGAGATCTTGAGAAGTTAGCCCAGGACAATGTGGTAGCGTGAGTTCATTGATGCCCTATGATGCATCGCTGTGGGTGCCACAGGAAATAACTGATATATATATATATATATATATATATATATATATATATATATATATATATATATATATATATATATATATATATATATATAGAGAGAGAGAGAGAGAGAGAGAGAGAGAGAGAGAGAGAGAGAGAGAGAGAGAGATGCACACACTCTAGTCTTTCAGAAAAAAGTGTTTGATAGCACTGCGTTTATTCTAAAGCCAACGTCTCACATCACTGCTGAAACAGAGATGAATAAAAGTGAAAATGAGATAGATGAACATTAGGGCGATGAAGATCAGAACAGATGCGATCGTTAAGTAATCTCTTGGTGCGTCCGATATACTGTATGTACCCAGACTACATCTAGGACAGGTATACTTATAAAGCACGTTGAGTGGAAGCAGGGAAATCACTCTATCCTTGAAATTGAACACACACACACACACACACACACACACAAACACACACACACACACACAAACATACACACACACACACACACACACACACACATATATATATATATATATATATATATATATATATATATATATATATATATATATATATATATATATATATGTGTGTGTGTGTGTGTGTGTGTGTGTGTGTGTGTGTGTGTTTGTGTGTGTGTGTGTGTGTGTGTAAGTAAGCTTGCAAATTTATGCTAACGTTCAGATATTTTGATAATAGCTTCCCTGAAACCTTAAGGTACGTAGCATAATCCAGCGCAATTTTCCCTTTCCCTTCTTTGTTCCAATAAGTGTCATTTGGAATCCTGCTCGTGGACATGTCACTAAGGAGGTAATACAAACAATTTCTACAGTTATGCAATGGAATTCATTATTAGAGAAATCGAGGCAATTTTTTTATATAATGATGCATTTTTTATTGTTGTGAACTTCAAGATTTAAAACAGATAGCAGATTTCGATAAAAAAACAGTTTCCAGTATAACCAGTCATATAATAAATGCAGTGAATGTCCACTTTATATCTCGAAATTTTCGTCATGTCATTATGCAAAATGTGTAAAATAGAAGCAAGGGTATTTTGTATTTAGTTTTCTGACTTAAAAATCTGACTTCCAATTTGATTTATGAATAAGTTCAGTTATATCTATATTAGTTCATGACACTGTCTGATATACAGTACTAATGCCAAATGTACATAAGAAGAAAATCTTTAGTAATCCAGGGTATTTCCTACATATGCTCGATGACAACAGCTCGTTTTCATCTGTTCTGTCTTTCGGTCTTTGAAAACTTCTAGAGAGATTTGTTTATGTAGCGAATTGCAACGTTTTTCGTAGTATAAAGGCAGAATACAAACTTCAAGAGTCATTCTGATATTCTTCCATATATCCAGAAGAAGAAATTCCGTTATGCTTGAGGAAGAAAGTTTATATTTTTAGACAGAATATTCTAGCAGTTTCAAGTATAAAACCTCCCCAGTAACAAGAGGCAAGTCTGTTTGGTAGAAGGGTCTCTCTTCTTCCCATTATTGAAATTAGAAACACAGAACGTTTTCCCCGTCACTGGATGAGAGAAATGAAAATTGAATCTCAAACGAAAAAGGTTGAATCGTTTTCGATAGCACATCGCTATGACTGGAGTTCATGGATTATTAATGTATTCCTGCAGTCAGTTAATTATCCGGCTGTAGAAGTTAGAAATGATATCATCACAAAACCATCACACTCCGGGGAAACTGATGCCTCATAATTCTCGAGTAGGTAATTGCAATTAAATTTCTTTGGGGAGATCATGATGGTATCATAACTGACTAATTTGAACTCCGGCGTTGTATAAACCTCTCATTTTTGCCACTATACCTTTGATGTCAGCTACGACAGAGATGGAGAGACAGACAGACAGAGAGAGCATTGCCAAATACAACATTCATTCATCTATTTTGAACGAGGAAACGAGCAAGCCTTTTCTGAGTAACAAATCCTCCAGTTCGCTTCTGGAATGTTTGAAGATTAAGGACAGTTAACTGCAAACTCATCCTGCAAAAGACATTCTCGACTATGGATCATAGTATTAGTGCCCTGATGACGAATGATTTGCTGGCGGAGAAGCCATGGACACTGATAAACGTGGAGTGTTCTTTATCTTGGATCTTGAGGACACTGTATGGTCCATAAAAAAATTAATATTCATATAAATGGCTTTTTCCAGGTCTCTGAAACATTAGGGGCACAAACTTTCATGACAAAAAATGAGCAAGTAAAAAAAAAATAGCAATGTAAATTCACATAATCCTTTACAAAGGGTAGTTAACGGATGAAACTTCCAGGGGAGGACATCAGTACAACAAAGAAAAAGATGAAATCGACAACTTTACCTTCGATCTCAAATTCTAGGAAAGGAAAAACCATGCAAAAAGCGGTTGCAATGGAGCATAGTAAGCACCAGTCTGGCCTTGTCATTAACTTAATCGAATCCCAAAACTACTGAATATTGTCAGGAACAAGAAAACAGGAAGTCATCTTCACAGATTTTTATTTGGATATCTGTTCACTTGACGAATATTAATGCATGACCCATGATCTTAAAAATACTGTGGGCAACAGATCGATAACCCTCTAGACCATTACCTGTTGAATTGCCGAGCAACGGAATGGAATAGAATATTACACAGAAAAGTTCTTCACTTCTAACAAACTAAACACATCCTTGAAAACAATCAAACCTTTGTTAACTTTTTTGGTGGGAGAGTAAACTCCTTCCTTAATAGCACTTTACGATCTGCTTTCTCGCTTTCAGTGACCCGGTAGTGCTGATAAAGGTTTTCCTACACTCAAAGTTCATCAAAGTAGCTCCAACCTCACCGAATGCTTGTAACTTCCACACAGGGGACTGTCCTACAGAGGTTTTCTGAATTTTCTCCTACGATGATTATTTTCTACGTTGTCCTCTTCTCTCTCTCTCTCTCTCTCTCTCTCTCTCTCACTGCATACCTCTTCTTCAGTCACGGAGACAGCCTAACACTTTTCCACCCTCAAATTTGTCCCTTTTCGCCATCAAAACATTACTACCGAAAAATGAATGCTTTCCCGTTTCGTAAAAATCCTGAGTTCTTACTTACGGGATTTTTACAGCTAGCTTCCTTGACCTTTTAGCCTCATAATCCGAAACATTTATTCTCCAATTTCTGCTGGCTATGTGCGACATGTTAGGACTTCCTGCTATATATCCTTTTTGTCCTACTAAAGGGAACATTAAAGATTAAAGCCTTTTCACATCATTCATAATGAGATAGTTTGTATACTTAACTGTCTAACGATTGTTATTCTCCGAAGTAATATTCATATAACTGTTATGCTAATTATTGCTGTAATAGTTCTTAACTGCTTTTGCTGTTAACTATCATAATTATTGTTTACTTCCTGTATATACTATTTTAAGTTCAATTGAGGAGAAGAGAGGAAATTTCATCGTTGGAGAGTCGCTTACTTGTGAGCAGAAAGAGGAAATGGACAAGGTACTTCATGAGTTCAAGAATGTTCTCTATAATGGAGCCCACTGCCGCAGCTGGTACAGGTAGGGGTGGAGCACACAATCAGGGTTAACCCAGATTCAGCACCAATAGCAAATAGACCGCGGCGGTTGTCACTTGCTTTGGGGCAGAAGTCAGAAGGAGCTAAGCAAACTTCAGGATATGGGTGTAAAAAGAAATCATGTAGCCCTGGGCAGCTCCTGTTGTTTGCGCTCGTCGAGCTGATGGAAGCCTTCGGTTGGCTATTGATTATAGGGGAGTAAATAGCGTGTCCAGCCAGCAACAATGCATCCAATTCCTGTGGTCGAGGATCTTTTGATAGAACTTGGTCAGGCAAAAACTTTTCAGTGCTTGATGCAAGTCTGGATACCATCAGATGCCTCTTCGGAAGGAGGATTGTGAGGTCTCGGCCTTTGTAGTCCCATGGGGTAGTTTGAATGGCATGGTAGAACTCCTTTTTGGTCTGAAAGGGGCAGGTTATACGTTTCAACGGATGATGGCTACAATACTCAGTGATAGCAACTATACGGATGCATTGTGTTATCTCGACGACATACTGGTCTGGTGTTCAACATGGAAAGAACACATAGCAAGGCTCAGAAATGTGTTGAGCAGGATTCGTGATGCTGGTCTTGCGCTATTGAATAAGTGTAAATTTGGGGTGCGTGAAGTGGAGTATCTGGGTTCCGTGGTTGGTGATGGCATGCTTCGCATTAGTGAGCAAAGAGTTCATCAACTGAGGGATCTTCCTAGGCCTTTGACTGTCAGGCAGTTGCGTCAGGCCATTGGGGCATTTTCTTATGTGCAAAAATGGATTCCAGGGATGTCACAGACTGCTAAGCCTGTATGAGGCTTTGGAAAAAATCCACACCAGAAATTGCATTGGTCGGTCGAGATGGTTGAGGCTTTTGAGAGGCTTAAAACCAGGTAGCAAATGCTGTGGCACGCCATCTTCCTGACTATAGTAAACAGTTCGTTTTGATTACTGATGCAAGTGATGTTGGAGCAGGAGCAATGTTAGCCAACAAGTCAGCATCCAAGGAACTGTTACTAATTGCCTTTACCACCATACATTCTCCAAATCCGAGCAGAGGTATTCAGCGACGGAAAAGGAATTACTGGCGGTTATCCTGTCAATAAAGAGGTTTCGGATGTACCTCTCCTCTGCACCGTTTGATCTGATAACGGACCATCAGGCATTAAGATGGCTAAACACCCTGGATATTAGAGAAGAGAAAGGACGTCGAGGGAGAGGATTGAAACAATTCAGCAGTTTGACATAAATCCAATTCATAAAGTGGTCTCAGTGCTGTGATGTCCATGGCTGATTATCTGTCAAGAGTTGGTGCTGATGGAAATCTGGTATCACATATTGCCAGTATAGCAGTAGGATCTTCTCAGCAGTGGGCCACAGCATTTGTGGATCCCAATGAAATGTTAGAAAACAGCATTGCGATGAAGGGATCAGGGAAGTAGTGAACTTTATGAAAAATACGAGTTCACCGGGATGTGTGTCAGAGGAGAATGAGCTTGCCAAATATGGTAACCGTTTAGGTATTACTAACAATGGAATTCTGTGTTATATAAATTATAAAGGAAGACGCTCACAAGAACATCCCTATGGCGTGAAAGAAGAGTGGCTACCTGTAATACCTAAAGATATGAGACTCTATGCACTTCCAAATAATTCATGACAGTCCAATGAGTGGTCACATGGGTCGTGATCGAACATGGAAAAGAGCTCGGAAGAATTTCTGGTGGCCTCGCATGTCAGTAAATGTGAAGCATGTGGAAGTAATTCAGAAGGAATACGTCGATCTACTCGGGAGCGCCATCCTCCAAGTCGTTTGCAGGTGGATCCCAGTAAAAGATCCTATGAATCGGAAGAGGAGGAATTCTGGGATGAATGTTCTAACAGCGAAAATGAGTTAGAAGACGATCAGAATTGCTTATAGTAATGATAATGCTCGTCTTGATAAATGCAACATGTTAAATGGCAATTATTTATTTTATTGCACTCGATTTATTCATATATTGTCTCATAAATAAGAAGGTGAGTGAGATAGTTTGTACTACTTAACTGTCTAACGATTGTTATTCTCCAAGTAATATTCATATAACTGTTATGCTAATTATTGCTGTAATAGTTCTTAACTGCTTTTTGCTGTTAACTATCATAATTATTGTTTACTTCCTGTATATACTATTTCAGTATCGGTACTGAACTGTATCTTGTACCG
>NC_089793.1:56899929-56913723 GCF_040412425.1 Macrobrachium rosenbergii
ATATATATATACACACATATATGCATGCATGTTGACCACAAATTATTGTTTGCGCTAATGCACAGGTATCAATAGGAATAACAACCCTAGTGTGAAAAAATTGTTGTGAAACGGAAGGTTTCCATTCCTGGAGGCTCCATTCCCGAGGAAAAGGGTCTTTTGGAAAGAATAAAAGAAAAAGAAATAATAAAAAGGGTTCCTAAGACTTTACATCATTAAATTATTTAAATCTTCGTTATTCTCTAAAACTGCTTTTTATTTACGCTGTGCGACTTTCTTCATCTATGCTCTGCTTTTTCCCTTTATTTTCAGTCTCTAATTTCCTTACCAATAAATGACAAAATTCTCAGTACTGTAGTAATCAATGCGTCATTAATCAGTTATGGACCAACTCTTAAATCTATAAAGATGAGGGTTGAAAGCAAGGGTAGCGCCCATACTCGATAAAAGAGCAGAATCACTGAAGTTCGTAACAGGACTCTGGGGTCTACTTACAGAGGCAGTGGGAGCTAGTGGGAAACAGTGTGAGGTCGAGTGAGATCAACAAGAAACTGTAATATTCCTACAAAGCAAAAAAGTCTCCGTCATTAGGCCGCCATCCATCATTCCAAGTCAACTACTCGTGGGGCATCCAGCAATAAGCTATCAATGAAGTTAACTAACGAAGTAGTGTTGACGATGACCCGAATATTAGATTTTCAAAAGATATATATTGCATCATTTTACGAAATATATCATTCAGGTCGTATTGGTTTTTGTTTTATGTTCCAGATATTGATTAACTTCAGGAAATTTTCATCATATGATAATTGGAATCAATTATAACGAGTAAAAATTAAAACTGCAAGTATATATATATAAAAAAAAAAATATATATATATATATATATATATATATATATATATATATATATATATATATATATATATATATATATATATATATATATATATATATATATATATATATATATATATACATATATATATATAATTCACACTGATTACATGTGGCTGGCACATAGTATTATTACTGGTTAATGGAGATTAACGTGTAAAATCAAATTATGGCAGTTAATTTTCAGATGAAATGGAAGTTTACACACACACACACACACACACACACACACACACACACACACATATATATATATATATATATATATATATATATATATATATATATATATATATATATATATATATATATATATATATATATATATATATATATGTGAAAGAGAGCAGAAAATGGCAATGCCAACTCTCCATCTTCATTCTTTCTCATTACCGTTTCCTTTTCAGGCCTTTACAAATAATCTCTGTGGAAAACACCAAAGCTTTTTCGTATTTTGATAACCTAATTGGTGCTGTTCAAGAGCTGTGCATTTTGGCTTATTTTCTTTTACCGCTGAGCCTGACGATCGATTTGCGCATTCATAGTTACTGGAATAGCATCACGTCTTATGTAGTTTTTCCTGAAAGTATTATGAATATAATATCACATGACGATACTCTTCATTATTATATTATGGAATTTATATTTATGCATCCCAGTGGAGGAATTAGTGTCCAGTCTTTTAAAATTCGAAAAAATAAGTTCATTTCAAATTAAATAATACTGCATCAGTTACAATCAGAAGTCCCTTATTCCTCACACCGTTGGACTGTGGAACAGCCTCCCAGAGGATGTCGTGCAACTGGAACTTCAGAAGTACAAGCGAAAATGCAATGCATTGCTATCCTGGTGTTATTCTCCTTGCATTTTGATACATTTTTATCCATTTATAATTTTATTAATTTATTTTTTCTGTTTTAATAAATGGGATCTCTTCTTTCTGTATTTCTCTTTGCCTCCTCTTACTTCTTCCTAATGAACACCGTATTCTTTGGAAGCTTCAATTCCAAGTCAATGGCCCTGCGGGCTTGTTCCATACGAATAGGGTTCATCTTGTGAATAATAATAAATACTGAAAAAATAGTTTACCAAATTAGGCTAACTAGAATAACTGAATTGGTGCTTTCAATGCTCTCCACAGAATTTTAATAATTTCTTGTTTTCTGCTTTTAAGACGACTACCGTTTACACTCCGCAACATAATTGCTGAAGTTTATTATTGTGTCATTACAAAGTAATCTATTTTTGCTGTTAAGTATTCACTATATTCTTAAGTCTAACATTACAATGGGTCTCAGAGAGTGGCATGGGCTAATTTCGTAGTGAGGTTAGGCCCGTGTGTTATTATGTAAGAATGTTATGATGTGCAGTAGGTGTCTGACGTAATATCTTTGAATATAGAGTTACAGAATAAAGTTTTGTTACTTAGATTTTTTTTTTTTTTTTTTTGGGGTTACTTAGTATATCAGTCGGAATCTGTCTGATGTGTTACAGGTTTGGGTAAATCAGCTAGGTTTAGGATAGGATTAGGAAGACTTTAATATAACTTCCAAATTTGAATTTTTCAGTTCTCTTTAGAATAAGAGGGCTACGCTTTTGGTAATTGTAGTTATGATAATAGGAACGATTGCCAGTATGCCAATTGCTATTTAGCTGCGAGTTGAGCAGGTATCGACAGTATTTGCTAACCAGGGTAAAACCTGGATGACTTTATGAGATATTTTACCTCTCAGATGTTTAGAGTTGCCTTTAATGAATTCAGTATATTGGTAGGGTTCTCAGAAATTTTTACTGCGAAGAATTTGTATGGGTAGTATCTTAAAGTTAGTGTGTACCTGATCGAGGGTTGATTGTGGAAATTCCAGTTAGTAACTAGGATTTGTTTCATAGTTTTTATCATATGACCTTTTCCTAGTGGTTTTAAGGTTCAGCAATAGTATGGCATAGTGAGCAGACTAGGTACCTTTTTAAGTTGACTGTAGACATGACCAACTTACGTTATACACCACTTCCACACAGCAGCACCCTGATGAATGACTTCTAAGAGCCTCAACTGATACAAGTTAGATATGAGGGCCATCTACGGTACGCCTGCAGGTTTCTACGCCTGAGCCTTCTTGAGCGGATCCAGGGTTTTGGAGAGATGTCGGGCAGGACGCCTACAAATCACTGTCGTTACTGGGAGACATCTGTTTGGGGCAAAGGATTTGTGGGTACCGCATTCAACATGTGCTTGCACAGTCGCAGGCCATTCAGCATAGTTGGATCACCAGGAATTCAAGTTGTGAAGAGTAGCATTTGCTTGTACAATTGCAAGCCATCCAGAATATTTAGACCGTCAAGAATGCAAGATTTCAAGTGTTGTGTTCCATAAATGAAATGTCATTGGAATAACAATCGTGCATTTGAGACATACAATTTCCTTATCTAGTGTAGATAGTTTGGAGCTGTACCTTACTGAACTTTTGATTGGACAGTTATCATATCTGGGTAAGGGGGTCCAGAAATTAGGTGGTCCAAGCTCCTATTAAGTCTAGATTGACTTTGGTCTGCAGTGGAGAACTATGTGCTGGCCTGGTAGTGGCACTTCTGCTGCAAACGCATTTGGGTCTGTCATGATCCAAGTGCATGGAAACAACATGATAGAACATTGAACCGGTGCACTGGAAGTGTCTAGGTTCCGGTGGGGTATGTGCGCGTGTGTGTGTGTGTGGTCTCCATGGGATATTTATGAGAGGAACAGTGACTCTCACAGGAGAATGCCTCGATCTTGGGTGGCTGATATGTGCTTTTAGCCTGGTGTAGTGTTTAAAGAAACCACCACTATGAAGATACATTATCTGGGCCATAGAAAAGCTGTCTGTCATATTCCACATCCGGTGAAATTTATTATACAGCAAAGCCACGCTCGCGCGCGCGAGAGAGAGAGAGAGAGAGAGAGAGAGAGAGAGAGAGAGAGAAACCTGAATTCACACTTATTTAGCAAAGAAGAGGGCAAAAGGATTGATATCAAGTTCACAGGTATCGGTTAATAGTCACAAATCAGCGTTTTTTATACTCACCTCGTTCTCCCTCGATGAAGTAATCCTTAAATGTTTCATATTTTCTACATATTCGTAGGATTACTTATTCTTATTCATCAATGGTAAAAGAGGAAGCCTGAAAATGATGAATAAGGGACATTCGTATGAAATGTAATATCTAATCTGCTTAAAACTGAATTTTTGTTTTTATGTTTTAGTTTCATAAGAGTTCGTGACTCTTTTTGTTAGTGCGTCACAATATAGTTTCAGAGTGCAGTTAAGGTAATGATCAAACGAATCTTCAAAGTTTGATAACATGGAACACACTCTGAACAGTTTTATTCCAGCAATGAAGCCTTAACCAGTAGGCATTTGAGAAACGTGAATTTTGGCTACGAAGCCGAAACTAAAGAAGACTTCTATCATTTCTTAAGGCGAAATTTTCTAAGTAGGAGGCTTTTTTTTTACTCGAAATCAAAGCTCAGAGATCTTTTTAAGATTTTTAAAGAGTTTCTGCCAAGCATCTCCTAAGTAAATGTGTTTTTATCGTAGTAGGCTGTCAAGTCAACCATTCAAATACAAAACCATGCGTATGTATAGATTTCGTTCTATTTTCACTCAGTTACAAAATCTCAAGCTCTTATGAACGTTTTCTCTTGAGTTATCACGCATATAAAATATTCACGTTCCTTGGAGCACTAATTCTGACATCAGTACATTGATACACAATCCTATTATTAGGGAGGATGATATTTTTTTAATATCTATTATAGAAATAAAACTCAGCCATGTTCCATGGGAGCACTGCTTCATACTTTGTTATCCCGATTAAATGGAATGTCACAAAGTAGGTTGGCTTTAGTAATCACGATCCTGCAAATCCATTACTTCTTCAAAGTAGTTAGGAAGTTGGCTCTCAAGCTGTAATATTAGTTTTAGATCATCACGCTATTACCAAAAATCCAGTGTTCTTAGAAATAACTGTATTTTATATTATTAAAAGGACACAAAATCAAATGGACCTGTGGTCGCTGACTCTCAGGTAATCAGGTTAAAGGAGCGCCCGCACTGATCCACGGATAGCCAAGGCGGAAAATCGAACGCATAAAGTTCTCATAAATCTCTGAATGCTTCCTTTAACCTAAAAAAAAAAAAAAAAAGAAAAGAGGCGAAAAAATATAACTGCGTTAAATGAAGCAACATCAATGTCAATTTGATGCTAGCCATTGTGTGATGACATTGACAGGATGTAAGCAACATCTTTAGAGTTTAGCAAATATTTTAGCTCAGCCTAACTCTATATGGACGTTTATTTCATTCCTGTACTTTAGAGGACAATGTTAATGAAAAGTCAACATGCCACATACGTACTGATTCATGAAAAATTTAACAAGTGCAACTATTGGCTTTGGGTATAAAAATTACAATCAAAATTCTTCTGTACATCTACCGAGGCATAAAAGAAAAGTTCCAGAATTGTATATGAAGGAAGAGGAAGAGTTGATGAGACTGCTTGTTAGGCCATTAAGTGCTTTTAAATGTATCGAAATCTCCTCTCAGGTCTCTTATGAAATCTAAACTTAAAAATTTTCTATATTACGAAAGTCGCTACCGGAGCTTAGCATTGTTCAAGTCTTTTTTTTTTTTTTTTGAGGAAACATGTTTCCCTACACATATAAACAAAGATGCAAATATATATATATATATATATATATATATATATATATATATATATATATATATATATATATATATATATATATATATATTAGCTGAAGCCATAGAAAAATTTAAAACAAACGATAGAGTGCCAGTTACTTTCGTGTATTTGACGCCATCTTGGCGGCACAAGATGTGTTAAAATACACGAGAAGTACTCGGTGCTCTGTTGTTTCTTTCATCTTTTCCTGTGGCTTCATCTTATAAACAAAATCATGTGAATATTTTTGGAATATATATATATATATATATATATATATATATATATATATATATATATATATATATATATATATATATATATATATATATATATATATATATATATATATATATATATATATATATATATATAATAACCAACTAATATACTCATATATATATAATCAGAAAGCTACAAACGTAATATCCAATTCACTCTACCTCGAGTAATATATTTTCATATATGTTACCGAAGAGAATTTTAAGTTGATAATAAGTCCCACCGTCCCGTGGGATCGAACCAGCGACGGACGAGGAATCAGGACTACAGTGACACACTAACCAGTCGGCCACAAGAGAGGTATAAGTGAATACCATCTCCCATCAACCCACCCGTCGAACTCAGGTGTTTTGCGTTTGGAAGCGATATCCACCCACCTCTGCCATGTTGACCGTGTAGTCGTTTGTCATGCGTAGCCATATTATGACTATTTATCACATCACCGTGATTCATATACAATCGAAAGCTACAAACGTCCTTTAATATCAATTCACTCTACCTCGAGTAATATATTTTCATATATGTTACCAGAGAATTTTAAGTTGATAATAAGTCCACCGTCCCGTGGGGATCGAGACCAGCGACGGACGAGGAATCAGGACTACAGTGACACACTAACCAGTCGGCCACAAAGAGAGGTATAAGTGAATACCATCTCCCATCAACCCACCGTCGAACTCAGGTGTTTTGCGTTTTGGGCGATATCCACCACCTCTGCCATGTTGACCGTGTAGTGCGTTTGTCGCACGTAGCCATAATATGACCTTTATCACATCACCGTGATTCATATACAATCGAAAGCTACAACGTCCTTTAATATCAATTCCTCTACCTCAGAAGTAATATATTTTCATATATGTTACCGAAGGAATTTAAGTTGATAATAAGTCCACATCGTGGGATCGAACCAGCGACGGACGAGAATCAGGACTACAGTGACACACTAACCAGTCGGCCACAAAGAGGTAAAAGTGAATACCATCTCCCATCAACCCACCCGTCGAACTCAGGTGTTTTGCGTTTGAGCCGATATCCACCCCACCTCTGCCATGTTGACCGTGTAGTGCGCGTTTATGCGTAGCCATGTGACTATTTATCACATCACCGTGATTCATATACAACCGAAAGCTAGCAAACGTCCTTTTAATATCCACCCACTCTACCGAAGTAATATATTTTCATATATGTTACGAAAGGGAATTTTAAGTTGATAATAAGTCCACCGTCCCCGTGGGATCGAACCAGCGACGGACGAGGAATCAGGACTACAGACTTATTATCAACTTAAAATTCCAGTAACATATGAAAATATATTACTTCACAAGAGTGAATTGATATTAAAGGACGTTTGTAGCTTTCTGATTGTATATGAATCACGATGTGATAAATAGTCATAATATGGCTACGTGCGACAAACGCACTACACGGTCAATGGCAGAGGTGGGTGGATATCGCCTCCAAACGCAAAACACCTGAGTTCGACGGGTGGGTTGATGGGAGATGGGGTGATTCACTTATACCCTCTTGTGGCCGACTTGGTTAGTGTGTCATCAGAGTCCTGATTCCTCGTCCGTCGTTGGTTCGATCCCACGGGACGGTGGAATTTATTATCAACTTAAATTCCTTCGGTAACATATATGAAAATATATTACTTGGAGTGTAGAGGAATTGGGGATATTAAAGGACGTTTGTAGCTTGATTGTATATGAATCACGGTGATGTGATAAATAGTCATAATATGGCCGCGGCGACAAAACGCACCACGGTCAACATGGCAGAGGTGGTGGATATCGTCTCCAAACGCAAAACACCTGAGTTCGACGGGTGGGTTGATGGAGATGGTATTCACTTTATACCTCTCTTGTGGCCGACTGGTTAGTGTGTCACTGTAGTCCTGATTCCTCGTCCGTCGCTGGTTCGACCTCACGGACGGACTTATTATCAACTAAAATTCCCTTCGGTAAACATATATGAAAATATATTACTTCCGAGGTAGAGTGAATTGATATTAAAGGACGTTTGTAGCTTTCGATTGTATATGAATCACGTGATGTGATAAATAGTCATAATATGGCTACGTATGACAAACGCACTTCACGGCCAACATGGCAGAGGTGGGTGGATATCGCCTCCAAAACGCAAAAACACCTGAGTTCGACGGGTGGGTTGATGGGAGATGGTATCACTTATACCTCTCTTGTGGCCGACTGGTTAGTGTGTCACTGTAGTCCTGATTCCTCGTCCGTCGCTGGTCCGATCCCACGGACGGGGACTTATTATCAACTTAAAATTCC
Source organism: Macrobrachium rosenbergii (assembly GCF_040412425.1). Taxonomy (NCBI): domain Eukaryota; kingdom Metazoa; phylum Arthropoda; class Malacostraca; order Decapoda; family Palaemonidae; genus Macrobrachium; species Macrobrachium rosenbergii. The sequence continues at coordinate 56,908,125 of NC_089793.1, forward strand.
TTCAAAACATATATGAAAATATATTACTCCGAGGTAGAGTGAATTATTAAAGGACGTTTGTAGCTTTCGATTGTGGCATGAATCAATGGTGATGCGATAAATAGTCATATTATACTACGTGCGACAAACGCACTACACGGTCAACATGGCAGAGGTGGGTGGATATCGTCTCCAAACGAAAAACACCTGAGTTCGACGGTGGGTTGATGGGAGATGGTATTCACTTATACCCTCTTGTGGCCGACTGGTTAGTGTGTCACTGTAGTCCTGATTCCTTGTCCGTCGCTGGTTTCGATCCCCACGGACGGTGGACTTATTATCAACTTAAAATTCCTTCGGTAACATATATGAAAATATATTACTTCGAGGTAGAGTGAATTGATATTAAAGGACGTTTGTAGCTTTCGATTGTATATGAATCACGGTGATGTGATAAATAGTCATAATATGGCTACGTCGACAAACGCACTACACGTCAACATGGCAGAGGTGGTGGATCGTCTCAAACGCAAAACACCTGAGTTCGACGGTGGGTTGATGGGAGATGGTATTCACTATACCTCTCTGTGCCGACTGGTTAGTGTGTCACTGTAGTCCTGATTCCTCGTCCGTCGCTGGTTTTCGATCCCCACGGGACGGTGGACTTATTATCAACAAAAATTCCTTCTCGTAACATATATGAAAATATATTACTTCGAGGTAGAGTGAATTGGATAAAAGAGGACGTTTGTAGCTTTCTGATTGTATATGAATCACGGTGATGTGATAAATAGTCATATATATATATATATATATATATATATATATATATATATATATATATATATATATATATATATATATATATATATATATATATATATATATATATATATATATATATATATATATATATATATATATATATATATATATATATATATATATATATACAGTATATATAATATATATGTGTGTGTGGATGTTTTTTCTAAAAAAATATGTGAATTTTGCCTTCGAGTGGTTGCTCTGAGGAGTGTTAATATTTTGGGATACATCCATTTTTATCTTCTGTAGCGACCCGCCTCATCGACTTACTATCAGGTACACTATTTACTGCTAGGGTTACCACTGGAAGATTAGATTCAAAACGTGAATGGCCATCAGCATACGTTACCCAGACCTTTCTCCTTGTTTACAATTTCATGGTATTTCATAGAAAGATTTTTTTGCTATAAGATTGCCAAGTGCCACTGGCCACGAGAAACCGGAATCTCTGTTTCTATAAACCAAAAATTATTTACGAAGATATTGCGTTAAAATCACAGTCCCATTAAGCTTAAACTCTTTACTACTGATCGAGTGGGACTTTTCATCACACCATTCCAAACTGTTGGTGGCATGATATTTCAGTAACTACTCTACCAGAAGGCAATTTACTTTCAAGTGCCTCAAACATTTTTCCTACACGCAGACCCAAAATTTTGAATATTTCGTGGGCAGTGCACTTGGCCATCTTATAGCAAGAAATCTTTCTATGAAATGCCATGAAATTGTAAACAAGGGAAAAGGTGTGGGCAAAGCATTCGGATGGTCCATTGATGTTTTGGAATCTAAGCTTCCTTTGGTAACTCTAGCAGTAAATATCGTACCTGAGAGTAAGTCGATGCAGTGGGTCGTACCGAAGGCAAAAAAGACGTAAGGCTACCACCTCATCCAAAAATATTAACACTCCTCAGAGCAACTCCTCGAAGACAGAATTTTTTTTTTTTTTTTTAGAAAACAGAACTTCGAAGATCGGAGCGCCCCTTCACACACACTCACACTCATGAAAAAAAAATAACTTGGGTTGCCTCATATTACTCGTAACGCAAAAAAAAGTTTCATATATAAATTATAATTGAAAATTACTTATAAGGAATTTTTTTCTTAACTTTTGACACGATAATACTCCATTCTTCACTATATATATATATATATATATATATATATATATATATATATATATATATATATATATATATATATATATATATATATATATATATATATATATATATATATATATATATATCTACAAACGTCCTTTAATATCCAATTCGCTCTTACCTGAAATAATATATTTTCATATATGTTACCAAGGGGAATTTTTTAGTTGATAACATATATGAAAATATATTATTTCCGAGGTAGAGCGATTGATATTAAAGGACGTTTGTAGCATTGATTGTGTATGAATCACGGTGATGTGATAAAAAAAGTCATATATACATACATATATATATATATATAAAAGTATATATATATATATATATATATATATATATATATATATATATATATATATATATATAGTAAAAGAAGGGAATCATTATCGTGTTGAAAATGAAGAAAAAAAAATCCTTCAGAGTAATGGTGAGTTATAATTTGCTTGATAGCCAGAAGCCTGGTGGATTGTTATCCCCACTTAATAACCCCTTATTATCTATCCTAACTCTCCTTGCCATCAGACTCTCAACTAAATTTTCAATCTCGTGCTCCAGGAAAACTGCATCCGTTCCAGAAACAAGCCATATTATTATTATTATTATTATTATTATTATTATTATTATTATTATTATTATTATTATTATTATTATTATTATTATTATTATTATTATTATTATTCAGATGATGCATACTATTCATAAGGAACAAGGCCGCAGGGGCCTTTGACTTGAAAAAACAAGCTTCCAGAGAATATGATGTTCATTAGCAAGAATTAACAGACGGTAAAGGAAATGCAGAAAGAAGAGATCACTCAATAAAAAAATACATTAAATAAAAAAAATAAATAGATACAAATGTAAATAACTTATTAAATTCAGAGAAAATTATATCTTCGCTTAAACTTCTTAGGTTCCAATCACACAACGTCCTCAGGGAGACTGAGGAATAAAAGACCTCTGGAACTCAGAAGTTCGGCAGCGATGCCCGTTTACTGCATATTGGTCCTGCTGTTCCGGAAATCTGGTTGCTCTCTGCAGGAAAAGGGATCAGGGTTCAACTGTGAATGTGAAAGATCTCCGTTAAATTATAACTAATGGAAAATTGACTAACAAGAGACCATTCGTTCATGGTCCAAATCATAACTTCCAATTTTAGGAAACAGAAACCTACCACCACCAACTACTTTATCTAAAAGAGATATCCTTGGCAGAAGCAGACATCCACATCAGAGAACAGTATTCAAGTCAAGGAAAGACAAGTAACCTAAAGCTGGTTGCATTTATTTTATCACTTTTATAGATATACAAGGATTTACATACACTACCTAACTTTTTGTGTGGCATTTGCCGGCAAAGCCATTGCATGTTTCTCCAAAGTAAGATGAGTCAAAAGTTGCACCTAAAATAGTTAGAGCTTTAGACCTATTTAGCAGAGTCCCATCCACCTGAAGGGAGGATGGAGTGGAAAATCTGTATGAGGCCTGCTAATCAGTAAAGTTTTGTTTTACTGGAGATCAGCATCGTATCACACCAACTACACCAATCTGTTATGATTGAGACTAAGGCCAGCTTCATTTCTCATAAGTGGAGACTCTGCTACAACCACAAGTGTTGCATCATTGGTATACTGAACAATCTTGTTTTCGAGGCCAACAACCATATCACTTGTATACAATAATAATAACAGTAGACCAAGAACATTGCCCTGTGGAACTCCAGATATTAGGTCGTGGTTCACTAAAGATCACATCAACAGCAACTTGTTGATGCCTAACTGCAAAGAAATCTTGAAATAATCCTAAAACATATCCACCCACTCCAAGATCCTGAAGTTTATAAATAAGTACCTTGTGATTTACTAAATCAAAAGAAGCACTAAAACCTATTTGCATTACTTCTACACTCAAAACCCTTTATCAAGGTCCTCGTGTAAATGGCATGTCAAATCTAAAAGAGCATCGCAGGTACCTAACTGCTTGCTATGTGCATATTGACAATCAGCCAACAACAATTTAGATCCACATATACTTTTATATTGGCTTAAAAATAAGTTTCTCTGCAACTTTGAGACCACAGGAGAACAGAAATTAACCTGTAGTTACTGCAGTCTGCAGACATGGCATTCTTTGGAACAGCATCTGGAAAATACTTGTCAACCTTAAAACTTATAGAATCTAGTAATCTTGGGAGACAACACACTGGAGAACCTTTTTCAAAAACAAAGGGAAGAAACAATCAAGATCTTTTCCACCCCAGCTGTCAAGATTATCAAAAAGTTTTCCTAACATCCCTAAAGTGAAATGCAAATTCTGTAAGAATGGTTTCAGGATGAGCATTATCAGAGAGAGGGACATCCTCGCTGATTGTTTAGCTTCAACACTCAGTGAAGCAGTTCAGCCTTTTCCTTAGGCCAGTAATCAATCTACCGCCATCCATTAGTAGTGGTGGAATTGAAGATAAGTCTGACCCAAAGAGAGATGATGCCAATTTGAAAACCACAGATGAGGCTGAGTAATTCCTTCAAGTTTTCCCTTCTAAAATTATTGTAAAATTTTCAGCTATAGGTAGATTCCATTAGCAGCACGCCGACTCAACAAAAAGGTGTAATTTTCATGTAAATAATTTCGTCTCCATGTGTTGAATTTGGTCTGTTTGTCACGGTAAGCTTATCTACATGTATCATTGAAACCATGGCTGGTCATTTGTCCTGAATTTGATGACCTCTAGGGCATACTTACTAAAATAGCCATCAGCATTTCATTTAATTTCTTTCTTGAGACCTGGATCTGATTTAACATCTGAAATATTAAGTGCCTGATAAGCATCAACAATGCAGCCACAGTTGGCTCTAGATTTCAGCCAGACCGTTTTTCCAATGTTGACACTAGGAATATGATTGAATTATGTCCACCACTGACAAAATACCTGGAGGTGCCTACTTAGTCTCAGACACTGGACTGGACAATAGCTAAACATCTGTGAATAGAGGTCTAATCTATTACAAGAAACACATGGGTTTTTTTCTCAATTGCCTGGACAAAAATCGGAGGATACAGAACTCAAGAGCAAACCGGTCACGTTGATCTGTGGAATTTTAATTAGCCAATCACTGTACTTTTGCATTGCAGTCTCTACAAATAACGATGAGCAACCAAAGCAGCTGTGGGTCATCTGGAAAGAGAAGCAGTTAGCGTCTCAGCAAATGGCACTTTTGTAGAACTATCTGCTCTTCTAATCCACCTGGTTACTTGGTGTTCCCTCTTGTGACAACTGCTTTTAATGTAGGGAAGGTGGTTGAAAATTTTCACAACCCAGCTTTGAGGTTTCTCCCCAAGTAACAGGCCACTGTCATTGAAAATGCCCATAGAAACTTTAATTATAGAATCTCAGAAACATCCACAGTCGAAGTGAAGATCGTGGACTGACCTGGGAGATCAAATAGGGTTTGTTGTCATGTAAAGGAACACATACCTCGTGGGAGAGAGAGAGAGAGAGAGAGAGAGAGAGAGAGAGAGAGAGAGAGAGAGAGAGAAATGTATAAAGAACCTCCTTTGAGTAAAGATGTCCTCAGCTTCCAGAAGAAGTGAGAAATAGTGAAAAATGAGGTTCGTTTTGCTTGAATGAGGTTAAAT
>NC_089793.1:56914223-56916723 GCF_040412425.1 Macrobrachium rosenbergii
TATGTAAATAAATAATTAAATAAAAAAAATAAATTAATATATATGAATAAATAAATATAAATATAAATAAAAAAATAAATATTTGTAAATAAATAAATAAAAAAATATATAAAAATAAATAAATGAATAAATATAAATAAATAAAGATATAAATAAATAAATAAATATAAATAAAATATAAATAAGTAAATATAAATAAATGAATAAATAAATAAATAAATAAATAAATAAATAAATAAATAAATAAATAAATATAAATATATAACAAAATTAATAAATGTAAATAAATAAATAAATAAACTTAAATAAAGAAATAAATAAATACATACATAAAAATTTATAAATAAATGAACAATTTAATAAATAAATAAATAAATAAATAAATAAATAAACAAATAAATAAAAATAAATAAATAAAATAAGTATATAAAATAAAAATACAAAAAGGTTAATAAATAAATAAAAATTAATGATAAAAAAATACAAAATGAATAAAATAAATAGAAAAAATGATATATAAAGTAAATATATAAAAAAATAAATAAATGAATAAAAAATAAATCAACGAGAAAAAATAAAAAATAAAAATAAAATAAAAATGAAAAAATAAATAAGTAAATAAAATAAAAATAAATGAAAAGAAAAAATAAATATATAAATAATAAGATAAATAGGGATAAATAAGAAAGTAAAATAAGAAAATTAATAAAAACCAAAAAGAATAAATAAATGGGGGTGGGGAGTAGTAAAAATAAACATATAAATAAATAAATAAAATAAATATATAAATAAATAAATATAGGTAAAAATAAATAAATAAACAAAAATAAATAATGAGTAGATAAGCAAAAATAAATAAATGGATGGAACAAAAATTAAGAAATAAATAAAAATAAATAACAAAAATAGTAAATTAAATACAACAAAATAAACAAATAAATAACAAATAAATAAACAAAAATAAATATACAAAAAGAGATAAACAATTAAATGGGCGAAAACAAATGAAAAATAAATAAATAAGTAAATTAAATAAATAAATAAATAAAATAAATAAATAAATATAAATAAACAATTAATAAATAATTAAATAAATTAAAAATAAATAAATAAAAAAGATAAATAAGAAAGTTAAATGAATAAAAATAAATAAATGAATAAATAAATAAATAGATAAAAACAAATAAATCAAAATAAATTAATAAAGAAATTAAAATAAATAAATGAATAAATAAATAAATAAATAAAAATAAATAAATAAATTAAATAAAATGAATAAATAAAAAAATAAATAAATAAATAAAAATAAATAGCTAAATAAACAAATAAATAAGAAATAAAAAAAATAAATAAATAAATATATAAATTAAAAAAATTAATAAATAAATAAATAAAAAATAAAATAAATAAATCAATAAAAAATAAATAAGAAAATAAATAAAATAATTAATATATAAATAAATAATTAAAATAAATAAATAAATAAACAATAAATAAATAAATAAATAAATGGATAAATAAATAACAAAGAACAATAAAAAACAACCAAATAAATAAAGAGATGATTAATAAATAAATAAAAACAAATACAAAAAAATAAAGATAGTAGATAAAAATAGATAAATAATAGATTAAATGAAAATAACAGATAAATAAAAATAAACAAATAAATAAATAAATACATAAATAAATAAATAAATAAATTAATTAATTAATAAATAAATAAATAAATAAATAAATAAATAAATAAGTAAAAAATAAATAAATAAAAATAATTAAATAAATAAAAATAAAAATTAAAAATAAATAAATAAATTAATAAAAATGAATAAATAAATAAATAAATAAAAAATAAATAAATAAATGAATAACAAAATCAAAAATAAATTAGTAAATAAAAATAAAGAAATAAATAAATTAAAATAAATAAATAAACAAATAAAAATAACCAAATAAATAAAAAATAAATAAAAAATAATAATTAAATAAAAAAATGAATAAAGAAGTAAACAAATAAATAAAAATAAATAAATAAATAAACAAATAACTAAATAAACAAGTAAATAATGAAAATTAAAAAACAAAAATAAATAAAAATAAATAAATAAAAAAATAATAAAAAATCAATAAAAAATATCAACAAATAAATATGACATAAATAAATAAAAATAAATAAATAAAAACAAATAAATATAAAGGTAAATAAAATAAATAAATAAAAGTACTAAATAATGGAAATAATTAATAAAAATAACTGAAAACAAATAAATAAAAATAAATAAGTAAAATTAAATAAAAATAAATAAATAAAATAAAAATAAATAAAAATAAATAAAAATAAATAAATAAGTAATTAAGATAACAAATAAAAATAAATAAATAATAGATACAATAGATAAAAACAGATAAGTACATGCTGATGATTTAAAAATAAATAAATATAAAAATATACAAAAATATATAGAAATAAAAACATATAAGTAAATAAACATAAAACAGA
>NC_089793.1:56921723-56944223 GCF_040412425.1 Macrobrachium rosenbergii
TTCTACAAGGAAACCACAGGACGTTCGTGAAACTCTCTGAAGACTTCTGCGAACGAATTGCTATTGCCCTGCGTATCTGTGGCTGCTACAAACTTCGTTTCGATGGGAATTTGCTGTAACCACCATCCTCCTGTCTCTGTAATTTCTATATATTCCTCTTAGATAATATTGTTCCACAAAATCTAACCATATGTGATGAGAGAGAGAGAGAGAGAGAGAGAGAGAGAGAGAGAGTAAAGCTCCGTTGTTACGTTAAAATTATGTAAAGTCTACCTTGGATCATGGTAATGCAAACGAGCATTTAAAATTTAATTTTGAGAAATTTCGAGATTTTTTTAAACATTATATCAGCCATAAGCAAGTCACTCTATCTGGGAGTTATCCAGGAGTTTCCTCTCAAACAGGTAATGGGAATTGTATTGTATTCAAATTTATAACAACATAAGCTTTAACTACGTCGATTAGACTTGCAGCGAATAGAATCTAACTACCATAAAGCAGGGAGCTGGCGAAGGAATGCGAGAAGAGGGGTGTGGTGGAATGGAAGTGCAACACGAAGGGAGAGCAGGGCAAGGAGAGTGATGTGAGGAGGAGGAGGAGGAGGAGGATGAGGAGGAGGATGAGGAGGAGGAGGGGGAGGAGTTTGGGAATAGGAAAACTCCCTTATTGCATCTTGCGCCATCTCATTTCAATGGTTGAATTCAAGTATCTTCGTTGTCCATTGTAACAACCAAAAAACTTGGCTGAAATGGGTTTCGCGATTTGTATTCTGTGTTCTCATACACTTCTAATGCACTTTGTGGCTCCTTCCTTTATTGCATCACATAGGTCAAAGTAGGTTTGGGCATCTAAAATCTGGGTTGATTGTGGCACAGGTCAGACATTGAGGAGTGATTGTACGTGTGATTGTGAAAATCTTATGAATCCCGGAATTACTTATGGGTAGGCTGGCAAAAAGTGATCATTGTTATTTGTCTTCTCATCTCCCTTTGAAACCTCCATATGCCATGTATGCAGCACTGACCTTAGAAGGCGGTGAAATTATCTAGACACGTTAAGTGCTTGTTCTCTGCGAGGCCAACAAGGTCAGGCTGATGACATAATTCGTAATGTAGCAAAAATGTGTAAATTGCCTGATACTCGTCGTTCCAGCTATATATTTATTTTTAGGCATTAAACATGCACTTTATTTTTAACTATTGAAAAATTTGTATTTTTGTTAAAAGAACAGTTTAAAAATTTATCCTCTCTCTCTCTCTCTCTCTCTCTCTCTCTCTCTCTCTCTCTCTCTCTCTCTCTCTCTCTCTCTTTTAAGCAAATTCATTATGCACGTATGTGAGCTGCTTAAGCATGCGTGCGTGAAAGATTATCCATTTAATCGATAATGAAGACTCTCATTTCATTATGGATAAATGTGTCTAATTGCTTAAGCATGCAAATGTGCGTGGCATGTGATCATACCTTGTTGAATACAAATGGGTTGCATGCATAATGACATATCATAACACATAAGGCTAAAACCTAAAGGCAAACAGAAAAAGTATGCATCTGTCATATTACCAGACTCCTTGTTAAATACGCGAGCTAAAAAAAAATCTTGCACGCGAAATTCTAGGTTGATAAAAATGATATATAGTTAGTTGAATTCCCAGCAAAAGGAATGTATTTATGAAAGACTTGGATCAATAAAATGATAATAAAGACATTTAGAAGAACGTAATGAATGCATAATCGTGTTCAAATGTGGGTGTACTATCCTTTTTTTAAAAGCATGTGAGTGAAAAATGAAACAGTTCACGTGAAATTCTCTTCATTATAATATTAAAGCTAATTTTATGCAGGTATTTGTAGTTAGGTTCCTCGGAGAAAGAAAACATGCGTGAGGTATGCACGCGTATAATCATCTTATTCACGTTTCTCTCTCTCTCTCTCTCTCTCTCTCTCTCTCTCTCTCTCTCTCTCTCTCTCTCTCTCTCGGGCATCAGTGAATATGTCCCTGTTTATGTTTACATAGATGCGCAGCAGTTGCGATGAAGGTGAGGATTCCAGTTCTGTTGAAAATACATATAAGTTTGCATGACCATATGATAACAAAAATATTGATGATGATGATAATAACGCAATTAGCATCAAATAAAAGGAAGAATTACGAAGAAGTATGAATATACGTAAATTTTCAATCGGTGAAATATGTTGGCATACACATACAGGTGCAGCCATACTCAGGAAAATAAGAAGAATTAAATTTAAAAAGAAATATATATATATATATATATATATATATATATATATATATATATATATATATATATATATATATATATATATATATATATATATATATATATATATATAAATTGTGTGATAGTTAGACTGAGTCAACAAACCAAATATCTTAATGTTAGTGAAGAAATAATAAAAACAATAATAGAAAAGACACACGATTATATATATATATATATATATATATATATATATATATATATATATATATATATATATATATATATATACATGTGTGTGTTACTTTCACTATAAAAGAAACCCCTAAGGACATTCCTAGCTTGTCTTATTCCAGTGGTTTTCAAGACATAAAATCATTATTACAATCTTTTCATGTAACCTTGTTTTTTCCTAGAATAACACACTAAAAGGAATGTTAATAGAAAATAGCCCTAAAGAAAACAACCTATATAAAATTCCACGTTTAGACTGCCCCTCTTTTCATATTGGGCAATCTAACAAGGATTTAGATTTATGTATCAAACAACATGAGTATTCTCTCAAAACTGGGCAAACGTCCAATGCTATATTCATTCTTTTAAGTGAAAACTCTCACAGGATAAATAGGACTGAAAGTTTAGTGATTGCTAGATCAAAAGATTTCTCTTCACAAAATCTTTTAGAATCTGCTATTATACAGCTTACTTCCAGTTGTAATTTTAACCTTAGCCCTGGCATGTATTATTTGGACCCCAGTATTGGTAAAATATTCAAAAATTACAAAAAAGATAAAATCACTAACTTAATTACAAATTAGTTACCTTGAATATTTTTTCTATGTATTCATGTTTAATATAATTTTTTTTAAATGTTATTCCTGCAAAAATTTGTTTACCAAAAAAGAGAATTGTTGAAGTGTACTTTTATAAAATTTTTTGCAAGCCAGTCACCTTCCTTGTATAACTTTTTAATTATCCTGTCCCTGCTTATGAACGGTTGAGACTAATCCTTTGTAAAACTTCTAAAATATTTAACCCTGTTTTGTCAGTTCTGCTAATTCTTCAATTGTGTTGGATTCTAGGTACATATTTTTTTCCTTTGTGAACCCCATCTGTTATTTATATGAGCTTTCTTTGCAAACTTTATTTTTATATTTCTTCAGTAAAGAACTAGAAGCCGGAAGGCCTTGCAGCACTCGATTGTTTCTCTTTCCTTCGTGGATTTTGTCTTTATTTATATATTCATTACGTTTCATATTTTCGTGATTCAGTTATACATGTGTACATACATATATACACATAAATATACATATATATACATTCACATATACATACATAAATACATATTTATATATACAGAAGAATCGCAGGGGAAACAGACCCGACAAACATCTCAGGTTGAAGAGGTAAAGGCATGTATGTCTCTAACAAGATCAAGTTTATAATGCTAACGTTTCACATCACATGATGCATCTTCAAGGTTGGAAAATTACAGACAATAAATGCTTCAAACGTCACTTATGCAATGGGAAAAACTTCTTTAAAAATTTAAAAATGTAAAACATTTGCAAATACAAAAAATTAAAACAAGAACTTGAAAGGAACACCTACCAAGGCAAGACCTAAAAAGAGACTAAAAAGACAGGGAGAAAATAAACAAACGAAAGATTTCGCTTCACAAAATCTTTTAGAATCTGCTGTTATAAAGGTTATCTCCAGCTGTAGTTTCAACCTTAGCCCTGGCATTTATTATTTGGACCCCTGTATTAGTAAAATGTTCAAGAATGACCTTAAAGATAAAATCACTTTCTATGTATTCATATGTTTAATATTTTTTTTTTTTTTATGTTCATTTTGCAAAAGTTTTTGTTTACCAAAATGAGAATATATTAAGTTGTTGTACTTTTATACACATATGGAATCAGCTCATTCATTCCAAGGTCATTTTTGGTGGTGAGTCTCTTCCCTGTATAATCTTTTAATTGACTCCTCCCTCATCCCAAGCCAGTTATGCCTAATCTTTTGTAAAACCTCTCAAATTTTTACCTTTGTTTCGGTAGGTCGACTAATTCTTCAACTGTCTTGGAGTCCAGATGAATGTGTTCCTTTATAATCCCCATCTTCAGAGATATATGTATGTCATCTGTCAATTATACGAGCTTTATTGTAACCTTACTTTTTTATTTCTCATCAGTCTGCTAAGTAAACGACTGTGAGTCTAAAGGTCTAGCAGCCACTCCGTTGTTTCACTTGTCGCTTTGTGGCATTTGCATTTATATATATATATATATATATATATATATATATATATATATATATATATATATATATATATATATATATATATATATATATATATATATATATATATATATATATATATATATATATATATATATATATATATATATATATATATATATATATATATATATATATATATATATATATATATATATATATATATATATATATATATATATATATATATATATATATATATATATATATATATATATATATATATATATATATATATATATATATATTACTCTACAGTATATATGAGTTTGTGTGTTACTGTTAAAAATTACTGCCTGTGTGAATGCACAAACATTAAATTGAACAGAAACCTCCCTGAAAATAAAAGCGGTGAGAAACGGAAGATTTGCTGCCCCTGGAAATCTCCATTACTCAAGTAAAAATCCGTTAATTTATTCAATATTTTTATTATTCAATATAAAAGCTTTCAATTTACTCTTTGCACCTTTTTTTTTTTTAATCATCTTCCGATTCGGTATTATGATATGCATCCAAAATCTTAGTAGCTAATATCGTCGAGCAAATAATCACTTATAGACCAACTCATAAACTGTGAAATAAGTGGGTTGAACGAATGAGCAACGCATACCCTATAAAATGCAGCATTATTTTAACTTGTAACAGGGCTTGGGGTCTAGACAAAGCGGTTACAGGAGCCATTAGGAAAGGCAAAGTTTGTGGCCGAGCAAGTCCACACGTCCAGAATACCGAGTCTTCACAAACAGACTCAGTTGCGTCCAGTTCCTACGTCTTCCTTCTCTCGAAATACTCCAGCCGTCTGTCATATTCCACATCCGGTGGAATTTATTATACAGCAAGCCACGCTCGAATTATAGAGCAAGAGAGAGAGAGAGAGAGAGAGAGAGAGAGAGAGAGAGAGAGAGAGAGAGAGATCTGAATTCACACTTATTTAGCAAAGAAGAGGGCAAAAGGATTGATATCAAGTTCACTGGTATCGGTTAATAGTCACAAATCAGCGTTTTTTATACTCACCTCGTTCTCCCTCGATGAAGTAATCCTTAAATGTTTCATATTTTCTACATATTCGTAGGATTACTTATTCTTATTCATCAATGGTAAAAGAGGAAGCCTGAAAATGACGAATAGGGAACATTCGTATGAAATGTAATGTCTAATCTGCTGAAAACTGAATTTTTGTATTTATGTTTTAGTTTCACAAGAGTTCGTGACTCTTTTTGTTAGTGCGTCACAATATAGTTTCAGAGAGCAGTTAAGGTAATGATTGAAATCATTCAAACGAATCTTCAAAGTTTGATAACATGGAACACACTCTGAACAGTTTTATTTCAGCAATGAAGCCTTAACCAGTAGGCATTTGAGAAACGTGAATTTTGGCTACGAAGCCGAGACTAAAGAAGACTTCTATCATTTCTTAAGGCGAAATTTTTTAAGTAGGAGGCGTTTTTTTTTTACTCGAAATCAAAGCTCAGGGATCTTTTTAAGATTTTTAAAGAGGTTCTATTAAGCATCTCCTAAGTAAATGTGTTTTTATCGTAGTAGGCTGTCAAGTCAACCATTCAAATACAAAACGATGCTTATGTATAGATTTCGTTCTATTTTCACTCGGTTAAAAAATCTCAAGCTCTTATGAACGTTTTCTCTTGAGTTATCACGCATATAAAATATTCATCGTTCCTTGGAGCACTAATTCTGACATCAGTACATTGATACACAATCCTATTATTAGGAGGATGATATATTTTTTTAGTATCTTTTACAGAAATAAAACTCAGCCACTGCTTCATACTTTATTACTCCGATTAAATGGAATGTCACAAAGGAGGTTGGCCTCTAGTAATCACGACCCTGCAAAATCCATTACTTCTTCAAAGTAGTTAGGAAGTTGGCTCTCAAGCTGTAATATTAGTTTTTAGATCATCACGCTATTACCAAATCCAGTGTTCTTAGAAATAACTGTATTTTATATTATTAAAACGACACAAAATCAAATGGACCTGTGGCCGCTGACTCTCCAGGTAATCAGGTTAAACGAGCGCCCGCACTGATCCACGGATAGCCAAGGCGGAAAATCGAACGCATAAAGTTCTCATAAATCTCCTGAATGCTTCCTTTAACCTAAAAAAAAAAGAAAAAAGAAAAGAGGCGAAAAAATATAACTGCGTTAAATGAAGTAACATCAATGTCAATTTGATGCTAGCCATTGTGTGATGACATTGACAGGATGTAAGCAACATCTTAAGAGTTTAGCAAATATTTTAGCTGAGCCTAACTCCACATGGACGTTTATTTCATTCCTGTACTTTAGAGGACAATGTTAATGAAAAGTCAACATGCCACAAACGTACTGATTCATGAAAAATTTAACAAGTGCAACTATTGGCTTTGGGTATAAAAATTACAATCAAAATTCTTCTGTACATCTACCGAGGCATAAAAGAAAAGTTCCAGAATAATGTATATGAAGGAAGAGGAAGAGATGATGAGACTGCTTGTTAGGCCATTAAGTGCTTTTTAAATGTAGAGGAAATCTCCTCTCAGGTCTCTTATGAAACCTAAACTTAAAAATTTTCTATATTACGAAAGTCGCTACTGGAGCTTAGCATTGTTCAAGTCTTTTTTTTTTTGGGGAGGGAACATGTTTCCTACACATATAAACAAAGATACAAATATATATATATATATATATATATATATATATATATATATATATATATATATATATATATATATATATATATATATATATATATATATATATATATATATATATATATATATATATATATATATATATATATATATATATATTAGCTGATATATAGAAAATTTAAAACAAACGATATATATATATATATTACTTTCGTGTATTTTACCCCATCTTGGGGGCACAAGATGTGTTAAAATACACGAAAGTACTTGGCGCTCTGTTGTTTCTTTTCATGCTTTTCCTGTGGCCTCAGCTTATAAACAATATCATGTGAATACTTTTGTAATTTCTTTGTAATACCATATATATATATATATATATATATATATATATATATATATATATATATATATATATATATATATATATATATATATATATATATATATATATATATATATATATATATATATATATATATATATATATATATATATATATATATATATATATATATATATATATATATATATATATATATATATATTTATATATATATATATATATATATATATATATATATATATATATATATATATATATATATATATATATATGCTATATATATATATATATATATATATATATATATATATATATATATATATATATATATATATATATATATATATATATATATATATATATATATATATATATATATATATATATATATATATATATATATATATATATATATATATATATTATACAGTATATATAATATATATGAGTGTGTGGATGTTTTTTTTCTAAAAAATATGTGAATTTTGCCTTCGAGTGGTTGCTCTGAGGAGTGTTAATATTTTGGGATACATCCATTTTTATCTTCTGTAGCGACCCGCCTCATCGACTTACTATCAGGTACACTATTTACTGCTAGGGTTACCACGGGAAGATTAGATTCCAAAACGTGAATGGGCCATCAGCATACGTTACCCAGACCTTTCTCCTTGTTTACAATTTCATGGTATTTCATAGAAAGATTTTTTGCTATAAGATTGCCAAGTGCCACTGGCCACGAGAAACCGGAATCTCTGTTTCTATAAACCAAAAATTATTTACGAAGATATGGCGGGAAAATCACAGTCCCATTAAGTTTAAACTCTTTACTACTGATCGAGTGGGACTTTTCATCACACCATTCCAAACTGTTGGTGGCATGATATTTCAGTAACTACTTTACCAGAAGGCAATTTACTTTCAAGTGCCTCAAACATTTTTCCTACACGCAGACCCAAAATTTTGAATATTTCGTGGGCAGTCCACTTGGCCATCTTATAGCAAGAAATCTTTCTATGAAATGCCATGAAATTGTAAGCAAGGAAAAGGGTGGGAAAAGCATTCGGATGGTCCGTTGATGTTTTGGAATCTAAGCTTCCTTTGGTAACTACCTAGCAGTAAATATCGTACCTGAGAGGAAGTCGATGCAGTGGGTCGTACCGAAGGTAAAAAAGACGTAAGGCTACCACCTCATCCAAAAATATTAACACTCCTCAGGGCAACTCCTCGAAGGCAAAATTCTCTTTTTTTTTTTTTTTTTTTTTTTTTAGAAAACAGTACTTCGAAGATCGGAGCGCCCCTTCACACACTCACAATCATGAAAAAAATAACTTGGGTTATAACGCAAAAAGAGATATATATATCATATTATATATATAATACAATAAATATATATATATATATATATAATAGATTATTTAATAGGCTTTACTGATAATAAAATTTGACATTATATTTACCGAATCATTTTTAGTTATATACATATATATATATATATTTATATTGGATATATATATATTTTATATATATATATATATGATAATGTATATATATATATATATATATATATATATATATATATATATATATATATATATATATATATATATATATATATATATATATATATATAGTGAAGAAGAGGAAGCATTATCGTGTTGAAAATGAAGAAAAAATTTTTCAAAGTAATGGTGAGTTATAATTTGCTTGATAGCCAGAAGCCTGGTGTTATGATAATCCCTTATTATCTATCCTAACTCTCCTTGCCATCAGACTCTCAACTAAATTTTCAATGTGCTCCAGGAAAACTGCATCCGTTCAGACACAAAGCCATATTATTATTATTATTATTATTATTATTATTATTATTATTATTATTAATATTAATATTATTATTATTATTATTATTATTCAGATGATTGCATACTATTCATGTGGAACAAGGCCACAGGGCCTTTGACTTGAAAAAACAAGATTCCAGAGAATATGATGTTCATTAGCAAGAATTAACAGAGGTAAAAGGAAATGCAGAAAGAAGAATCACTCAATAAAAAAATACAAAAAATATTTAAAAAATAAATAGATAAAAATGTAAGTAACATTTTAAACTGAAAATTATATTTTGATCGAGTGGGATCGGCCGCCTAAAAAACCAATAATCTTTAAAATTTGATTTGCTGCATTGAAAAAATTCTATCTTCTTTATAGAAGGTTCAAGAAGTCATATGCTAAAATTTGCCTATTTTTCTAGTTATGGCCTAAAATTAACAATATATATGGCAGTCCATAAAACACCAGTAGCGCAAATGATTTAGTCTGGTATAGTTTTGCTGATATATGCCAAATCTTGTTCCTTTGAAATGAAATGTATAATGTCATCCTACTCGGCACTTTTTAGTTATTCTAGCCATGACAAGCTTTCTGTCATACCATTGTGGCCGAGAGTTGCCTATAAACTTCCAAAAAAAACATTTTTCATGCTCCTAGCCATTGACTGAACTCTGTATTTTCTGCGGTGAGAAACCTTCAAAGTTCATAATTTGCTTAAAGAAGTTCCAGACGCAGGCAGTGATCTCTGCTGACCAGAGACCAACCAAATCCAACCCTGCCTTTTTATTTGTTATCACTGTTATAAGGCAAAGATATTTTATTAAGAAAATCGGAGGCTGATATTATAGACGATCCTGAAAATAAAATGATCATCAGTGACAAGACTTGATGAATTACTTAATCACGAACTAAATGTGAATGTAAATGCACCTATATATATATATAGGGATGGATTCAGACTCACTAATAAAAAACTGCAACTATGATACCTAAGTAATACCTTGCAGAAGATCATGAACCTAAAATTTATAAGAATGTGTCTTAGGCACATAAATAATCAATTATTCTTATTTATAATCATTGCATTAATTATTCCATGAAATAAAAATTAAAACCATAAATTAATTGTAACACAGTCTTTGAAGTCCCTTTTAGTTTTTATGTAACTAAACTCTGTTTGCCCATCACCCGTTTCTCAAAACATAAGTTTTTTGTTTTAAAATGCATCTCCTCCCTTAGTATTGGACCAATCTAAATGAAATTTTAAATATAACACAGAAACATGGAATTAAAACAAGGGATTTTTAATATTTTAGTTTCTGATTTTTGGAATTTTTTATTTTTAAAATTTCAAAAAAAAAAATTCATTAGCAAGAAAAACTTTGTATCGAAAGGTCCATATGTGTTTTATACGTGGTTCAAAATCTCATGTTAAAACCAAAATTAAAGGAGGAGATGCATTTTGAAATGGCAGAAAGAAGAGATCGTCACAAAAAAAAATACATTAAATAAAAAAAAAATAGATACAATCTCCTTTAACATAACTTATTCAACAAATTCAGTTAAAATTATATCTTCCTTAAACTTCTTAGGTTCCAATCACACAACGTCCTCAGGGAGACTGAGGAATAAAAGACCTCTGGAACTCAGAAG
The DNA here is from genome assembly GCF_040412425.1 of Macrobrachium rosenbergii. Taxonomy (NCBI): domain Eukaryota; kingdom Metazoa; phylum Arthropoda; class Malacostraca; order Decapoda; family Palaemonidae; genus Macrobrachium; species Macrobrachium rosenbergii. The sequence goes on from NC_089793.1 coordinate 56,932,722, forward strand.
TTCGGCAGCGATGCCCGTTTACTGCATATTGGTCCTGCTGTTCAGGAAATCTGGTTGCTCTCTGCAGGAAAAGGGGATCAGGGTTCAACTGTGAATGTGAAAGATCTCCGTTAAATTATAACTAATGGAAAATTGACTAACAAGAGACCATTCGTTCATGGTCCAAATCATAACTTCCAATTTTAGGAAACAGAAACCTACCACCACCAACTACTTTATCTAAAAGAGATATCCTTGGCAGAAGCAGACATCCACATCAAAGAACAGTATTCAAGTCAAGGAAAGACAAGTGAGCCTAAAGCTGGTTGCATTTATTTTATCACTGTTATAGATATACGAGGATTTACATACACTACCTAACTTTTGTGTGGCATTTGCTGACAGTTTCATTGCATGTTTCTCAAAAGTAAGATGTGAGTCAAAAGTTGCACCTAAAATAGTTAAAGCTTTAGACCTATTTAGCAGAGTCCCATCCACCTGAAGGGGAGGATGGAGTAGAAAATCTGTATGAGGCCTGCTAATCAGTAAATTTTTTGTTTTACTGGAGATCAGCATCGTATCACACCAACTACACCACGTTATGATTGAGACTAAGGCCAGCTTCATTTCTCGTAAGTGGAGACTCTGCTACAACCACAAGTGTTGCATCATTGGTATACTGAACAATCTTGTTTTCGAGGCCAACAACCATATCACTTGTATACAATAATAATAACAGTAGACCAAGAACTCCAGATATTAGGTCGTGGTTCACTAAAGATCACATTAACAGCAACTTGTTGATGCCTAACTGCAAAGAAATCTTGAAATAATCCTAAAACATATCCACCCACTCCAAGATCCTGAAGTTTATAAATAAGTACCTTGTGATTTACTAAATCAAAAGTAGCACTAAAACCCATTTGCATTACTCTACACTCAAAACCCTTATCAAGGTCCTCGTGTAAATGGCATGTCAAATCTAAAAGAGCATCGCAGGTACCTAACTGCTTGCTATGTGCATATTGACAATCAGTTAACAATCCTTTAGATCCACATATACTTTTATATTGGCTTAAAAATAAGTTTCTCTGCAACTTTGGAGACCACAGGGAGAACAGAAATTAACCTGTAGTTACTGCAGTCTGCAGACATGGCATTCTTTGGAACAGTATCTGGAAAAATACTGTCAACCTTAAAACTTATAGAATCTAGTAATCTTGGGAGACAACACACTAGAGACCTTTTCAAAAAACAAAGGGAAGAAACAATCAAGATCTTTTCCACCCCAGCTGTCAAGATTATCAAAAGTTTTCCTAACATCCCTAAAGTGAAATGCAAATTCTGTAAGAATGGTTTCAGGATGAGCATTATCAGGGAGAGGGACATCCTTTGCTGATTGTTTAGCTTCAACACCTCAGTGAAGCAGTTCAGCCTTTTCCTTAGGGCCAGTAATCAATCTACCGCCATCCATTAGTAGTGGTGGAATTGAAGATAAGTCTGACCCAAAGAGAGATGATGCCAATTTGGTGTACCACAGATGAGGCTGAGTAATTCCTTCAAGTTTTCCCTTCTAGGAATTATTGTAATTTCGCTCAGCTATAGGGTAGATTCTATTCGCAGCACGCCGGGACTCAACAAAAAAGGTGTAATTTTCATGTAAATAATTTCGTCTCCATGTGTTGAATTTGGTCTGTTTGTCACGGTAAGCTTATCTACATGTATCTTGAAACCATGGCTGGTCATTTGTCCTGAATTTGATGACCTCTCTATGGACATACTCTACTAAAATAGCCGTCAGCATTTCATTTAATTTCTTCTTGAGACCTGGATCTGATTTAACATCTGAAATATTAAGTGCCTGATAAGCATCAACAATGCAGCCACAGTTGGCTCTAGATTTCAGCCAGACCGTTTTTCCAATGTTGACATTAGGAATATGCTGATTGAATTATGTCCACCTCACTGACAAAATACCTGGAGGTGCCTATTTAGTCTCAGACACTGGACTGGACAATAGCTAAAACATCTGTGAATAGGAGGTCTAATCTATTACAAGAAATGCGTGGGTTCTCAATTGCCTGGACAAAATCGGAGGATACACAGAACTCAAGAGCAAACCGGTCACGTTGATCTGTGGAATTTGAATTAGGCCAATCACTGTACTTTGCATTGCAGTCTCTACAAATAACGATGAGCAACCAAAGCAGCTGTGGGCCATCTGGAAAGAGAAGCAGTTAGCGTCTCAGCAAATGGCACTTTGTAGAACTATCTGCTCTTCTAATCCACCTGGTTACTTGGTGTTCCCTCTTGTGACAACTGCCTTTTAATGTAGGAAGGTGGTTGAAAATTCTTCACAACCCAGCTTTGAGGTTTCTCCCAAGTAACAGGCCACTCGTCATTGAAAATGCCCATAGAAACCTTTAATTATAGAATCTCAGAAACATCCACAGTCGAAGTGAAGATCGTGGACTGACCTAGGAGATCAAATAGGGCTTTGTTGTCATGTAAAGGAACACATACTTCGTGGGAGAGAGAGAGAGAGAGAGAGAGAGAGAGAGAGAGAGAGAGAGAGAGAGAGAGAGAGAGAGAGAGAGATGTATAAAGAACCTCCTTTGGGTAAAGATGTCCTCAGCTTCCAGAAGAAGTGAGAAATAGTGAAAAATGAGTTCATGTTCTGCTTGAATGAGGTTAAATGCCAGATGGATGAAAAGACTGAGAGCTGGAGGAATATAACTTCCAAAATATCATTGTACTTTCTTTGCCATAATATATTAAGAAGTTGATACATGTGTGGTAAGTGGTGCGTAATATGTTTAATTTTTTTTTTTTTTTTTTTTTGTTACCGATCTACATCGTTTGAGGTATCATGTGTGATGGCTGCTACGAGTGTTTTTTTTTTTTTTTTTTTTTTTACTGGGTGTTTGATGTGGAACTTTTCAAAAAACCCGTTTTAAAATTAGAGTAAAGTCGTTAATACTAATTACTGGATTCATTTGGTGCACTGGTATGATAGGCTCAAGCATTCAAGTTACAGAATGATACAACAATAGTCGTCGTGTCACTGCTCTCAAGTTGTCTGCTTTTTCATGTGGAACATTAGTCAACAGCAGAAACCTAATTTCTGGGTAAAGTCTGTTGGAAGGCTGTTGGCCAATCTCATGACCTTCATGATAAAAACGTGTTCGAAGAGGGAAGAGAAGGTTAGACTGGAATAACAGAAACCAATAGACCTAGAATATGCAGATGATGTTCTTTTTACAAATAATAAACAAGATTTGCAAAGCTTGGTTAATAGAAAGCTTCAATGTCTATGAGAGAAGTTACCCAAGAGATAACTAAGAAAATAGTGTACATGAACGGACATAAATTACAAAGGATAGAAAAAGATTGATAAGGTTGAATCTTTAAAAAAATTTAGGAACACCGACATCTTAATATAAGTTCTATAGAGTTGCATTTTAGTGAAAGACTACAAAATGAAAATCAGACAATGGGCATGGGTGGGGCGAGGAATAAGATTTAGAAATGAAATAGAATGAAAATGCATACGGAACACATATTATACATAAGTCTGTTGGGATCATGGTATGGCAGTAAAACTAAATCTAAAAGATTTTGTTGATTTACGAATCACGCTTTAAGAAGAAAATATTCTACATCAAGTGCCAGGACGAAGTGGAAAGTGATATAATAAAGGACATCCCAAAGTTCCGTATAGAGATGAGATAATGATGAAGGAAAGAAGGACATTTCCTCTGCTCCACACCAAGGAGCAAGGCAGTGACAGTGTCAGCTGAGCTCCACTGGCCACCAAAACCGAAATCGAAGAATGGAAGAAATATAGAAAAACGGTGACAATCGCGACGACAAAGCGATATCCATTCGTCAGTTCAGCCTTTGACATGTCCGGATGTCTTATCGTTTCCATTTCATTGTGGACATCCAGAGTAAAACGGTAAGTTTTATGTTGAGAAATCAAGCTTCTTTCTTTTAGCGGAGTGGGGATTCTCAGAGATGCCGTCAGTACAGTTGCTTCAATTCCTATGACGAACAGTTCACGCATTTCTTAGTTAAATGAAGATATTACGTTGATAAGTAGACTAACGAAATTGAGACACAATTGCTCTAAAAATATAAATTAATATGCTACTGATTAAAAAGTTAAATATTTAAATAAGCACTAAAAAAAAGTGAGCTAGCAGGAAACAAGCGTTCATCGATAACTAAACTGATAGTGGGCATGCCACCCCATAATTCATTTGTTATTTGAACAACAGTATATTAGGTTTTTCGTAAATTATTGCTCAGCATATCATGAATATTAAGAGAAAGATGTATCGAAAGATTACTCTGCTGCACTATAAATACAAAGTGCTTTCATGGATTTGACTTTAAATTTGTAAAGCTATACTGCATTAACTCACTGCTGAATAATTTGCTTAAAGATATTGCAAATGGAAGATGTATACACGGGACGAACAATGAAAGTGAGTGCATCAGCGACCAACAAATGATAAAGGTGCAACAGCAAGTAAAAGTCAAGTACCTTGATGTTATGATCATGAAGAGTGAATGAACAAGGTTGTATATCTGATAGAAAGTCATTATCATTATCATTCTTGAAAATGAATCTGAAAGGCTACATTTTTGCGAAGTATTTGTAGCCGAAAAACATATTTGAATATGGATGCCTCAGACAGATGCAAATTCTGTCTATCAACGCGGTTGTCATTGAAGTGAGATTTTCTTTTCCATTACGACAAAAATGAGAAATGAATAATAATGATAATAATAACAGTTTTATAAGCGCAAGTTTCCGTTATCAAAAAGGAAAATCCTTTTCTCGTTCCCTTCAAAATGGAGAAAGACAACGATTATAGATTTGCTCTCCCTTGGGAAGGGTTTGCGTTTTCTCTATAACGTCATAATTATGAGATCTCATTAAACATCCCCTCCATTGAAAATCAATCACACATATAAATTGGATGATGAGTCTCTCTCATAGTTGTATTGACATATTCCGTTTATTGTCAAAAGATTCTTCAAATCCTGACGTTCTCTGTGGGATCAGAGAAGGGGAGAATAATGGGTGTGGTAATGACCTCTGGAAATGAGAGCCGTAATAACCATCGGTCATTTTTCAACGTTATTGCACCAAAACAGAAATACTGCAAGTCCTTATGTCTTCATGCTTTACTTTTAATCACATTACGTCATATTGTAATGTAGTAATGCCTCTCTCAAGTGCAGTATATCAGTGTCAGAAAACAGCGACTTCATGCTCAATGACCCCACAATTACCGCCACCGTGAACGAGTCTTTACCGACCCTCGCTAGACGCTAACACACTCGGCTACTTAAGGAGCCTTTCGAGACATGATGTTGCGTATGAGTGAGTATTATTTCTTATAGATATAGATCTGAAGTACCTTAAGTCCACTAATACTTTGTCTCACTTGTAAAAAATACCACTTGAAACACACCTGCATATCAAATACTAGGAACGAAGTTGGTAGAAAGATGCTTGAATGTGTTGGCAAACGAGTTAGTCTGCTTCACTGCGCAGCTCTTGCTTTTGGCAACAGCACTTCAGCCTGCTCTGTTTGGACCATAAATTTTAATAGAACATTTGCTTGTATGGCCAAGTAGTGCTATACATGAGGTAGTGAATATAACCCTGCCTGAATACCGACCGAGTCTAATCCTCTGGTATGGAATTAGATAGTAGAGTGATGTGACTATCAATGATGCACTGGGCACATTTATTACGAGGAGGTAACAGGACTTCATAAACATCAGGTGAGCGAGTTCAAGAGTCGAAAATGGACTAGATTCTTAGCATCGGCATGAGCAATTTATACAGGTCAGAGAGCGACAGTGAAAGGAATTTCAAAACAGATCTAGTATCTTCAAAAATGTCAGAGGCAACGTAAAACAATACTTGTATAAAAACAATGTTAAATTTGAAAGCAAAGAAAGACATGGTAAAAGAACTTAAAGCATCCAGAGAGAGAGAGAGAGAGAGAGAGAGAGAGAGAGAGAGAGGGTTGGATGAAGAAATGTAAACTTGTATATTACAGTCTGATATTATAAGGTCTTTATACTCTTAGATCAATTGTACATTACACTTTAGAATGTACATATATCACAGAAAAGTACTGTAACATTTTCATATGAACATTTTCATTTTTATTTTGTGAGAAGTTAACTAAATCTACTTACAAAAAAATTGAGCTGCAAGTGGCACTCATCAGAGAAGCTGAAAACGTGAAATGTTCTAAATTCTGTGAGAGCATTTTGAAAGCAGTCAGTTCAGTTATCCTAATGACAGGTTTAATTTGATAGAATGTTCCTTACAGTAAATATACTATATTTATTATTTGACTATGGACTTGAACTGTTATTGGATTATTTCTAATATTTCTTATATAATGGTTGCATGCATAATTTTTTTTTTAACGAACCTACATCATTACTAATCCTGGCATAATAATGAAGAGCATTATGCTATACGTTTATATTTATAGTAGTTTGAGGAAAAGCCACCCAGGGCGTCATGTTATTCCAATAATTGTGAATGCTTAAATGCACCATCACGGATCAGCACTACAGCCACCTGTATAGCAAAGGAAAGAAAAATGAAAACTTGATTAGTGCTAATATTTTCTTTACCTGACATCCTCATACTCCTAGTGAAATAAAAAAAAAAAGGACAGATATATCGTATTTATATAGAAAATAGGTTTCCTATGAGGATTGTTTCGTGGTGGTCTCAGAGAAATCGGGTTTAAGAAAAGAAGGTAAAAGAGGGTCGATTGAAAATAGACCAGGGTTAAAATCTTTGTACAAGTAATTAACATTTTGTACAGGATATTTCTTTAGCTAGTCTTTAGCAGGGTTTATTTTGTCGGCCTTTGACCAATTAATACGGTGCGCAGAGTAAACTAATTTGCTGGCCTTTATAATGCTGTCTTATTTCTAAACAAAAGCCTAAAGATTTTTGCCATAAAAAAAATAAGCTTACACAATTCGTCTTTTTCTTGCAAGTGCTCTCGCTTTTCCAGGATGTTAAGGCCCCCTTTTCCACGCCATCTATTCAGCATTTTTTAATAACACTTATGAATTATACGCAGCTTTCATCAATCTGTTCGACCATTCAGTTCCTACGATCACACCATTTCAAGAAACTGATACTTCCATCCACCTACGATAACATTCAAGTCACTTTCGCGTATTTTCCAATTTTTCATCCTTCCAGTTCTTCTTGTGCCTAATATACTTCATCCCATCAGCTTGAACACCCTTTAGTTCATCAAAGTGAATATAAACGGTTTGCCTTCACGCAGAAAGATGGATCTTTATTCCCCTTATACACTTTTACCTAGGATCCCATTGATGTTGTTGAATTGAGGTATGTGTGTGTTTGAAAGATAAATAATCGGGAGGATTCAGACTAAAAATTTTGTAATGGTTTAGAAAGCAGTGAAAAATATCTAATAACATTGGGAACAGATTTGTCCATATTCATAGCTTTTAGATCTATGAAATAAAAATTATAGTAACCCAAATATTTTACTTCACCATTTGAACAGAGTTTATTCCAGGGCTTTGGAAAATCCACCGCTAATGTATGATATTTCGATATGATTTATGAGAATCTATGTATATTAGATTAACAACGAACCCCACCTGCCCTTTGATCTATTAATGTCTGATCAGACTCTAATTTTATTAGATACTTTGAAATAAATTCACACTGATTACGTGGCTGGCACATAGTATTATTACTGGTTAATGGAGATTAACGTGTAAAATCAAATTATGGCAGTTAATTTTCAAATGAAATGGAAGTTTATACACACACACACACACACACACACACACATATATATATATATATATATATATATATATATATATATATATATATATATATATATATATATATATATATATATATACATACACACACACACACACACACACACACACATATATATATATATATATATATATATATATATATATATATATATATATATATATATATATATATATATATATATATAAATGTGCCTGTGCGTTTATGTATATGTATGCATATCAGCCATAATTGTCCTATTTGTAACATTGATTCTTTTAATTTACCTCATTATTTGATCCAAAGGTGTATTATTTGAAGGCAAAAAGGGGCTACAGCATATTAAGGTGAAATTAAATTCACCTTAGATTTTTTAACCTCCTCTTTATTACTTGTGGTTTACAGTAACGACAATTAAAAAAATCAAGAACTTTTGATGCAAGTGATTTTAAATAGTGCTTGAAAGATCAACTTTCTTGAAACCCATTTCAGAGGTAAATGTCACCAAGAGAAAATACAGGTATAGTTACAAAAACCTTTATATATAATTTTTTTAAGAAATTGTTAATTTATTTAGCTGCGGTAACCGTTTAAGAATTCCGTCTGAAAGACAGTTATAGTTATTTCTTTGGAAATGGTTTTGCCACCCTATATGCGAATAATAAATAAAAATAAATGGACAAAATGAGTGAAGAAGAATCTGCAACCTCATATTCATGCTCATAACTGGTAATGTAAGTCAGACGTGACATGCATTTTTGCTAATGCTCCTTTAAGCAGAATTTCAACTTTCTTTTTCTTAATTTCAGTAAAAAAAATCAAATATTCATTTCACTGACTTTGGAATCCTTCTTTATAAAAGTCTAATTGTTTAAGCTGTCGAATCACTTGTGACAGTCAAACTGAAGGCAAATATTAGCAACCTTGAAGCTTTAAAGGTAATGAAAATGTGGTGCAACCAAAGTCTTAAACATCCGAGGAAAAAGGAATCAGTATAAAGTCATTTACTTTTCTGATGAGAAATAACAATACATTTTTAAAATGCACTCAATATATGTTCCTATGCATTCTTAAACCATTGACCGTAAGGGCTCCTTTTGTGAGTAATCAATCAAGAAATTCACACACTGGTAAACGGGAATTGGCTCTCTAAAGATGCAATCAATCACCGAAATAGGGATTCGTGGATCAATACTAACCCACCTCAGATAACTGAAATAAAAAGAGATGAATTACTGTAAAAAAATAAAACACAAATAAATGACAAAAGAAACCTCCAGTCACAGCAATTCTTTTATTGAAGTGGTCAGAGATACAATTATAAAAGCGAGGAAGGAAAAAAAAATTTTTCGAAAAAACAGGCCTGTTGGAAGATATGAATTTACCAAGATATTTGTTGGAGTATTGTTCTAACGAATACCCTGGTAAAAAAAATGATTGACGAAACATGCGAAGGTGGAGATAAAAAAAAAAAATATATGGAAGTCAGAACTAGAGAAAAGTGAAAGCTGTTGGAAAATTTGGGTGAATTCAAGATTATTAGTATATATATATATATATATATATATATATATATATATATATATATATATATATATATATATATATATATATATATATATATATATATATATATATGTGTGTGTGTGTGTGTGTGTGTGTGTGTGTGTGTGTAGGATGGAATGCCAATTAGAAATTAGGAACAGATTTGATGTTTTACAACTGCTAAATGAAGATGAAGAAATGGGACTTAGGAAAATTATGGGAATAAAATAAATTGTTAAAGAAGCATATGTGAAAGCCATCGGGTACATGGAGAGCACATGTAACGAGCACCGCTTTGACGAGGACTGCAGAGCAATGGCGGATACAAGGAGACAAACATTATAGAATTCTTCCAGAACAGGAATAATCAGGCACTAGGAGAGAACTTCAGGGAGAAAAGAAGGGTAACAACGACAAAAATCTGAAGAAAGAAGAGAGTTTCTTTAAATAACGAACTGGATGACATGGACAGAAACATGATAAATGGCGTGATAAGGGAAGGCTATAGGGGTATCAGGAAAATAAAGAATGGATACCAAGCAAGAAGCAGAACAGTGAAAGATCTGTGAGCTGTTAAATGGATAGTAAATATTATGATACTGAAAACAAGTGAAGCCAACAACATGGGAAACAGTCAACATTTCTACCAGGATAAATATAAGAGGGATTACACTCAAAGATCTGCCAGCCTGAATGATCTGAGGAAAGGCACTATCAACAAAATTATAGAGGATAGATTGCCAGCCTACCTTCCAAAATGGAGACAATTAGAGGCGAATATCAGTGTGGATTCAAAAAAAGAAGATCAACAATTGACAAGATTTTTATTATTGGACAGATAATGGAAAAACACTGGGAGTATAATAGAGATGTGTGACAGCAATTTTAGACTTTAAACAAGCATATGGTAGCATCCATAGACCATCAATGCGGAATATTATGAAGGAATTCAGTATACCAGAAAAGCTTTTAAGCTTAGTGAAAGTATTCTACAGGAATAGTAATAGCTTTTCCAGGTGGGAAGGAAAAGGACTGAATGTTTTGAAATTAAAACAGGTTCGAGACAGGGATGCCTTCTATCTCCAATGTTATTTAATCTCATTTTACAAAAAAACAATGCAGAGTATCGAGGAAGTTGAGGGTGGGGTCATCTTGGGAGATACAAATGCCAAAGCCCTTTCACTTGCAAATGATGTTGATTTCACAGATACAGATATACAAAATCTACAACGTTAGCATATGCCATTCAAAGAAACTGCTGCCAGACTGGGGCTAGAGATCAGTGAAAGTAAAACTAAAATGATGAGATTGTCAAGGAACAACAAACAACAACAACAACAAAATATGGTAGATGTCGAGAACATGTGGGAATTTAAATATTTAGTATATTAACATCCAGAAATCTTAACAGATGCTAAATTTTCCAGAAATGAGATGGAATATCAAGAGACTTTATAAACCATTATCAGGCCAGTAGTACTATATGGTTGTGGAACCTGGACGCTAACTAAATGTCAAGAACAGACACTACTGGTATCTGAAAACAGCATTTTTCGCAGAATAACAGGTCCCATTTATGATAAAAATGAAGGTGCTTGGAGAAGAAGGCACAACGAAGAAATAAGAGATTTATCCAGACAACGCTAATAACTGGCTATGTAAGATCACAGAGGATTCGCTGGACAGGACATGTGGTTAGAAAGGAAGAGGGCAGAATGCCTGAAGTGGTTATGGAGGGATCAGTAGAAGGGAAAAGAACGGTGTGTCGACCGAGGATGAGATGGAAAGATAATGAGTTAAGAGATCTAAGAGAATTATTAGGAGTGGAGGATCCTAAAAATAACTGGAGAGATGCAGCACTCAACAAGGGAACGTGGAGAGGTTTTGCACCAGACCTTTCCACGTTCCCTTGTTGACTGCTGCAAATACACACACACACACACATACACACACACACACATATACACATATATATATATATATATATATATATATATATATATATATATATATATATATATATATATATATATATATATATATATATATATATATATATATATATATATATATATATATATATATATATATATATATGTATGTATGTATGTATA
>NC_089793.1:56949223-56989313 GCF_040412425.1 Macrobrachium rosenbergii
GTGAAGTGTGATCGACTGAGGGTGCGCAATATTTCAGGAACAATTTATAATTAAAAACTTCATAAAAATTCTATGTATCAAGGATTCTCTCTCTCTTATCCCTGGTATCAGCGGGATCTATACACCTGTCACTACGATATACTTAATCATGTCGGCTTTCACATAGTGAAAATTGAGACCCTTAGGCTGTGATGGTGAAAGCTTCGAAATGTGACCATCCTCTCCATTACTTTCCCACCCTCCCAAACATTCAGCAGCATTTCCTTGTTCTTTGCCAGTGAAGTCGGAAGGTGGTTTATAACCGGTCCTTTTGCGATTCTTATGTGTGTGTGATTTATAGTTCTTCGAAACATCTTTATCAGTGAAACCGCAAAACCTAAGCCGTTCTTTTTTGTCATATAGGGAGGGAGACAATGTTTTTGAGTGCAAAGTTCGAAGATATCTACGATTTCGTTTGCACGTTATTCTCCACTTGAAAACAGTGTTCATAAGAAAATGAAATGTGTTACGAAAAGACCACCTGTTCCATTTATACCGTAAAGGTCTATGTCCGTTTTACTTGAGCAAGTAACAAACCCGTAAATACCCATTTATGGTTTCCTCCGAAAATTTTTAAGGCTGTTTTTCCTGAAAATACGCGTTCGTAGCGGATCGTAAAAATAAGTTTTAAAAGTACAAAAATTTTTTTTTTTTTTTTTTTTTGCTATCCACAATAGCCATCCTATTTACCGTGTTGTGCTTTGTTAGTGTGTTTCGGTTTATCGGTTTGCTCATTATCATATCTGTAGTCTGCACCTTCTCTAACAACTGTTGCAATTACATTTTTATTGCCAATTTACGTTGAATGAAGCAACATCAAAGTAAAGAGAGTATTCTTCATTGTCAATTTGTTCCAGGGACAAAGTTTTGTCGCGGTGACACTGAATTTAATTAATGCAGAGTTCTGACAAACATGGCTTTCTGATAAGGTGCCGGGACAGAATTCTGTAAGGCCTGCCTGGGGTCTCTCGACCCAGGGGAGGTTGGGAACCACCAGTTGGAAGTATTAAAGGGCCCGTTAATAAAGATTTGCCCTCGTTCTAGAGATGGAGAGCTCCGGTTTCTAAACTTTAATTTTATGTATCTACAATCAGTACTGTAATAACAAAAAAATCTCATTTCAGTGACAAGCAGGCTGATAGATCGAACTGAAAAATATATTTTGTAGTACTAAGAATTTGCTGCCATCGGAGGCGTCGGTAATAAATTCTGTTTTTCTATCACATCTGCTTAGCAAAAAACCAGGCATTTAGGTTTATTTTATAAAAATAAAAACAATAATAGGGTTCTATCATATATTTCCTTATGAATGTCCTTGTTTATTCAACCTTCATGATCATAACATCTATGTTCATATTTTTTCGTGCTGTTGCATCCTGTTCATTTGCTGATTTATTGACGTTTATTTGTCCATTATGTTTATATATATTCTTCCCTTTATTAATATCTTGCTGCAATTTATTCAGCAATGAATTAATGCAGTGTAACTTTGGAAAATTAAAATTTCAATTCCTGAAAACTTTCCGTCTTATTAGTGCTGTATAGTAAGGTATCGGCGCGCAGTAATAACTTACGAAGAGTCTAATATACTGTTGTTCAGATAACTAAGGAATTATTGGGATGACATTCGTATCATCAGTTTAGTGATTCATGATCGCTTGGTTTTGCTGACTCTGCTCTTATTCGAGAATTGCACTTCTTTCTTTCAGCTGCATATTAAAAGACATATTTGAGAGCAATTGTCTCTACTTGTCGACTTAATATTTCGCTTAAAACTGTTACTAAGAAATTGACGAAAAGTTTTCAAGATATTTGAAATTTCAAAAGTGTCAGTTTAATGAAAATTTGCATGTAACACAATATATAAGATAATCTTGCTTCTAATTTAGCAACTTTAAAGGGATCCTCCGGGAATCCTCAATCCTACTAAAAGGGAATAAGCCTGATTTTGTAACAGAAAGCTTATGTTTTTAGACTGGATGTCAACAATGGAATGGATACCGTAAAAAATCTGAACATGTCAAAGGCTGCGCTGATGAAAGGAAATCGCTTTGTCGACGCACTTGTCACTGCTTTCCTATATTTCATTCATTCTCCGATTCCGTTTTGTTCCTATGGTGTTCTAAAGCTTTTTTGGAAATGATTCCATTTCGTTTCGTCTTTTGCTTTTAATTTTTACGTCCTTTTGTCTGCCTTTCGTAAGAGATTGTGTCAATAGCCATCTATAACTTGCAATTAATCCTTTTTCTCTTGTGTTCTTTATGTTCCATAATTGTTTTTCCTTTTCTTCAATAAATATGTAAAGCTCTCTCTCTCTCTCTCTCTCTCTCTCTCTCTCTCTCTCTCTCTCTCTCTCTCTCTCTCTCTCTCATCCTGTTTTTAAGACGAATTTGGAAATAAAATACGGATATCTACTTTTTCGTAACTTGGTTAAATCCTTGTATTGCTTTCATTAGGAGGCGTAGCTACTGAACATCACCTTCAAGGAGGATTCAGACTAGAGTGATTTCAGTAGACCAGGTAATCCTTCATTGTTCTTAGCAACTGGGATATCCCTATACCATATATTTCCTGATATACCAACTTCGAAAGCACATCAGAAGAACGTTCACACCTTTCAGCTCTTTCTACTACCTACTGTACTTCTCTGTCTTGCAAGTACGGTTTTGATTCCTGGGAATTAGGTCTATCTGGTCAACCCATATGTCGCCATCTCTTTCATCTCCTTATATTGTGATAATACTTGCATTTTTGTTGCCAGATTCGTTATTATATAGCAAAAAAAAAAAAATGTTCTTTGGAATTTAAAACCTCTCAAACCACTCTGACCCTTATTTTAAATTTATTCTACCACATTTATGAAATATTGGCTAAACCTCAACATTTTTCATTACTTCATTCCTTGTTACTTAACATAAACTACACAAACTTATTAGCTTAACAACTAACACTTTTTCTGCGCACTTCATTACGGACTCTTGATCCACATTGCTTATTCTAGTTCTTAATCCTTACTATTCTTCCTGCTTTATTTTCACACTAGAAATCCTATAAAGCGCCTTTCAATGTATCTCTAATACGATGTTATCTCTATAGGTCTTACACTCACTTGTTTTGCCTTTGTTCTTATACAACGAAACAAATATTCCTGTTGCGTTTCAATGGAATCTTTCCCTTTTCGACATGAACACGGCTTTCCTTTATTCATGCTATTACCTCAAATCTAATGCATCCCATTTTTAATCCCATTAAATTATGGTGCCTTCTCAGTATTCAATCTGTTACCTGCCATCTTTACATCAATACAACCACCTCCACAAACAATTTTAAAACCACTAAGCTGATTAACAGCTCTGATGGCCGAAGATTACCTTTAACTTTTTCAGAACCAAGCTTTCATTATTCAGGATACAATTTCCTGGAAAACCACCTCTCTTCCAAAAATAAATATCTCCTCTTTCAGAACACCTGCTTTTTCACCATACATCTGCTGCTCAATCGGTTCAGCCAAGAGAATCTCTTCACCTGCACCTGATTTTTCCGACAAGATCATTTCTTCATTATCCTCAAACATCCCTCTGATATTTTCTTCCATAAGTTGCATTTTCTGCCAAGTGTTCAATCTGTGCAGTTGCATTTTCTGCCATCTTTACATCACGCTTCTTAAACAACCCACTCTCTCCACAATCAGACTTCCTTCTTATATCTGTCCACCATTTTATACTTTTTATTTCCCAACTGAAAGAGGCACCAAATTCAATTGAATTTTCACTCTATTCAGCTCCTTACCTTTGGGTTTCTTATAAACCAAACCCGTTTCTAATCTTTCCTCTCCCGATCTCTTAATTACGAAACAACCTAATTTCAAAGCCTTAATTTTCAATAAAAAATTTTTCTTTTTTTCTGCTAGCTTCAACCAGATAATAAAATTATTTACGTCTAGCCACTCTTCATATCACCATTAAACACATCTTGTTCTACCATTTACTCTGCTGTTAAACTTGATTTAACCAACTGCTGTCCTCGCCATTTTCTATTTTCCATGCATAAATTGGAACAATATTATTCCTTTACTCAGAGTAAGAAATCCTCCCTCAATCTCTGCTCAGCTTTCAGTGCCATCCGAGCATCTGTCAGCTTGAAGTTACCATTATTTTCCTTTTCGCGGAATGGGGTTTCAAAACCTCATGACTTCATCTGGTATTTTTTCTTTGGAATCTGTCTGAAATTTACAAAGAAAAGTCACACTCTCGATGATTGGTCTTGCAATACTTTCTCTCTCTCTCTCTCCACACATACACACACATTGCACACACACACACACACACACACACACACACATATATATATATATATATATATATATATATATATATATATATATATATATATATATATATATATATATATATATAAGTTATTGTGTATATATATATCTATATATATATATATATATATAGTTATATATATATATATATATATACATATATTTATATATATTCATATCCATTATGATCCTATATCCATTTCCCTAGGCCTGGGCGAAGGCAAGTAGAGTTGGACAGATAACATGGAATTAAACTGTGGGATTTGAAGATGAGATGAAGATTCCATCCTCATAATACACAAGGCCTCTTGCCCATCAGGTTATAATTACTGGTATGAATAAAACTTTTGAATAAATCTATAAATTAGACATTAAATATAAGACGAGTATTGATTAAAAAAACAATAATGGAAAAAGGGAAACACTTTGAGTTAACACTTCCCGGAACCAACATACCTATATACATGTGTATGCATTTATCATACAAAAAAAAAGCGGCTAAAATACTCGAACGATTCTATGCTCTATGAACTGCAATTAAAATGGGGACAGGTTCTAAGTTTATGCATCATATGAGGCTTTTAGTGGAAATCTGAATATATTAAAAGCACCTCACTACACAAGAAGCAGTCTCATCATCTGCTCTTATCCCCTCATTTACAAACTTGGAACTCGTGTTTTATGCAAACTTGCTTCAGCGATCCAAAAGAAGTGTGACCGGCCAGTTATGAGTTTACTTTAAGTTTTTTAGTGCAATTTCTTATATCTAAAGACAAACAGTTATCATGGTAAATCGAACCAATAATCAGTATGAATGTATCTGAGATCCCTTTTTTAAGATTATGTCTTTTTAACTATAGAAGCTAAGTAAAAATCAGGTAGTGTTAAACGCAGTTAAAAACTCACCAAATTCTCTTCGTACTGTTTGCACTAGAAACCAATTTTTACGTCCTATCAATCTCATTGCATAATGGTTCAATATTGATGTTTCTACATTAGACTCAGTTTTCAAGTTTTTTGCAGGTTAGAGAACACCTTAGAGTGATTCTTTGAGAATCGACTTGGATGTTCGTTTTAACCTGATTAACAGGAAAATCAATCTCTACATCATTAGATTATAATTAGAAGACATATTTTTTAAGGAACACTAGATGTGGTAACAGTCTGATCATTTAAAAACCAAAATCATCTGGAGTATTGGTTTAGTGTTAGCGATATACTTTGTGAACCAGCGTCCTAACAACTATTGAGAAGTGATAGATTTCTTAACAAAGAACCAGCGATTCCTGTCACACTGGATTTCATCAAAGTGACTAATTGTGAAATAAGGTCCTGTAAGAGTTCTGAGCTTTATTTCAGGAACACTGTATGTTTTATCAGCTTGATAACTCATGAACCAATGTCCCTGAAAGCATGAGATTTTGTAATTGAGGTAAAACAGGAGAACAAGTTCCATTTAAGCATCAGGTTTTGTATTTTTATAAGAACTCATGATCTACTATCTGAAGACCTGACAGACTCTTCGATAAAACTTATTGATTTAGGACATATAATTGCCATGCAGAATTTCTTTGCACCTCTGCAATATTTAGAAAATCTCTGAACTCCTACTTTAGGCAAAAAATACCCTGCTTTTTGGAAATTTTCGCCCTGTAAAATAATATACATTCTCACATTTTAGTTTCAGCTTTATAGTTCAAAATTCTTATTACTCAAGAGTTTCAAGTTTTCTGTGGAACTTTGCCATCAAATGTCTTTTCGTTTTAGCTGTATTGTTCAATGAAAACTCGTATGATTTTGTTCATTAATAACACACTTGAGAACCATACAGAACAGGAACTTTGAAGATTTCTTTGAATGATACAATTTCTATGCTAACTGCTCTCGTAAGCATTATTCAGATGCTCTTGCAAAACTTTGTAGAAGAAAGATAAAAATCTCTGTTGCGCGAGAGTTAGTGACCACTTTAGACTTTAAATTGCCGATGAATCTTTTTCATTCTCCGTATTTCATTCTTTCATTTTTTACTCCTTTTGAATAAGAATAGCAAAATATAAAACGATTACAAGTTAAGAGAAAATATAAAAGAGATGAGAGAGAGAGAGAGAGAGAGAGAGAGAGAGAGAGAGAGTTGTGTGTGTGTGTGTGAGTATCTGTAGATCGGTTCCAGTTTCTCAGGATTTAGGGGATTACCTCTTCCAGGCAGATGCAGGAGAGCAAAAGTAAAACATACTGGTACAACTTGTGACTCATTAACCAACAAGCGTGAACTTACTTCCTAACAGGCTACAAAATAGAAGACCAGTCCTGCTCTCTCTCTCTCTCTCTCTCTCTCTCTCTCTCTATCTCTCAAATATCTCTCTTCATGTATCTGCTGAATATCTTTTTTTCTTTAATTTGTTAAAGTGATTCGAAACCTATTATTTCAGCTGAGCTTCTGATATTACTCCTACAATATATATATATATATATATATATATATATATATATATATATATATATATATATATATATATATATATATATATATATATATATATATATATATATATATACATATATATATGAATTTGTTATCGCATCATCGTGATTTATATACAATCATGAATCTGCAAATGTCGTTTAATATCTAATTCACGCTACTTGGGAATATCCCGATGAGGAATTATCACCGAAGGGAAATTATAAGTGATAAATGGATCGGTATCGCCGGGTCTCGAAATCTCGGCACAGTACCTTCCAACGACTCCAGTCGACGGTCTGACCACTTAACCATCTGGAGAGGTATAAGTTAATGCAGAATATGCCGCACTTGTTTACCCGTCGAGAACGAGGAAATTGTTCTTAGCGTCGACATTAACCCGCCTCCACCATGACAGCTAATTGGATATTAAACGACATTTGTACGTTAATGATTGTATATAAATCACGGTGATTCGATAGCAAATCCATAAAAAGAGCTACGTGTTCCAAAAGTACCAATTAGCTATCATGGTGGAGGTGGGTTAATGCCGAAAGCAAAGTACAGTTTCTCTTTCTCGACGGGTAAACTGGAAAGTACGGCAGTGTGTATTATGTGTCTTAAAAAAAAAAATCAATTGAATTTTAATAATGATAACATTGTTGTCGTCCGGCGATTCCGGAGGGAATCTCTGGTAAGGGCCTCTTTTGTGCTTAATTGTGGAGCCTAGGGGTCCTGGCTATCCAATTTTTTTTACTTGCTCACCTCCTTCCTGAAGAAGGTGAAAGAGAGAGAGAGAGAGAGAGAGAGAGAGAGAGAGAGAGAGAGAGACTTTGAGAGAAATTGATTGCCTTTTATATTTTCTTTCATTAACGAGAGCACTTGATGTAATCATGATTATATTTGAAATAAAGGGCGTCCAATGGGGATTTTGTTGGAAATTTTGACATTACAAAATTCAAAGAATTTTTTATAAGATTTCTTTTTATAAATTTAGCATTGAAACAAAAACTAATAACTGATTTAATAGAACGGTTGAGTTCAGCTTTTGTTCTGCCTTTGAAGTCTAAAATAGAAAAACACAGATGTTCAAAGTATGTTATGAAATGACTAGATCTGTAGTTTTCATGAGTTGGTCTTTTTTGGAAATATTTCATAAGACAGAGCTAAATATTACAAAAACTAGGCATCTTAGATACGAGAAACTGATGATAAAATAAGAATAGAGATTCCTAAGTCCCTTATGTATAACTAAATCAGCAGTGTTAATAATCTTTTTTTAAACAGAGAAATGGGGATCGCACAGCTTTGAAGGACTTTGATTTGTTTAGGATAGAATGAATGTCTCGAAACAAAATGGCTGCATCGCCTATCATAAGCCCCGGGGTAGATATATGTACAATCAGCGCCCTTTATCTGAAGTTGTTGCCGGTCTCAGTCGAGACGTGTGAAGGTGTCTGTTATGTTTTTATGGCGATGTTCAGTGGTCCAAAGCTTTCTAGAATGTAACGTAAACAAGTACCATATAAATAATGGCGTCGTCCGGCGATGCTTTTAAGTATAACCTATCCGTTGATTGCATACATAAGGGTCCCGGGGTGTCTTATGGATGCAAAGTGTCCACCTCACTGATTGGTCGGCTATAAATATAAGCATTAAATTGAAACAAAAATCTATTTCTTATAGGACTGTTCAGAATAACCCTTCATCTGATAAGTGACTATTTTAATGGTCATAAAAGTCAGTAACAAAATGGCTGTTTTGAGGACCTTAGGAACCTGGGTTTTGACTTGAAGTCAAAAAGCTTGGCGCTATCGCACCATTTATAACATAAAAGCATAGGATTGGCTGTTTGGTGGTATAATGTGCAACAAACAATTATTTTGCTCTTTACAGCATATAAGTGATAGCTGTACTGCGCTACTGAGACACCAAATATGATAGCTTAGTGGTCAAAGTCACTGTATTTTCGTTTTTTCTAAACCAGGCAGCAGTTTGAACACCACCAGTGACGAAGCACTTATCACTTATAATTTTCCTCAGGTGCAGATAGTGAAACTGGATATCATTTATATATATAATATATGTATATATATATATATATATATATATATATATATATATATATATATATATATATATATATATATATATATATATATATATATATATATATATATATATATATATATATATATATGTATGTATATATATATATATATATATATGTGTATACAAACACACATCACATACATATCATTCATGTGTGTGTGTGTATTGTGTACCAAATTACACAAAGTGTGTATATTAACTGTTGTTGTGTGTGTGTTCAGTATTATTCTTTTTTTATTTTCTAGGGAAAGATATTTTCCCTTTTTCCTTCAAGTGAAACAACGTTCATTTTGTGAAGGACTCGTTTGAAATGATAGGGCGTGAATGAACACACTGAAATATGGACAGAAAACTGTTGCTAATTCCTTTCCTCATGATCATTCAGCAGTATCTTGCAAATTAGACACAGGGTGGCAACAGAAAAAAAAAATCTACATTATTTCAAGAGAATGAACTAAAAAGTTTTCTTTGATAATCTATAATTTAAAACAGAGTCATCCTGCAAGCAAATAAGCTTTTATTGATAATACAATCTTAACAACCAAAGGTAACGTTGTTTTAATGACTGCAAGAGTACAAAATCAATCCAACTGAAATTAAGATATTAGTGCCAAAGTGCCTTGTCAATCTAAAGACAAGTAACTAAAGCACTATAGAAGACATCCAAATAACATTTACAAAGTGAGCATTATTTCTAGACTACTTATTTACTTTGGGAAATCGAGTATTTAGACAGTACTTTCAGGTTTGTTTTCATTTTCAGATTTCACGTTCCTCGTACACGTTGGATATTCCGTCTTTTACTTAAGATTTTCTTCTTTCCTGCCTATGCAAACCAATTATCATTCCAATCATTCTTACGTTCCTTGCATAAATTACGTTCTTTACCAAATTCTTTCACAAAGATACGGAAACAACAGTTTTTCTTACACCTTGAAGAATTATTCTTATTTGGAGTCTAAGAATACCAATTTGATTTCTCTCATGAAAAGGAACATAGAATGTTCTTGTTTTATACATTCCATTGTAAAGGCAAGAGAGCTTCCTCCCCTATTTATGGAGCAAACATTGTAGAAATGATAACTGGCTATAGTGGAGTGAAGGACATAACGGAAAGAATTCTGAAGTTGAATGCTGTCTTGAGTAATTTTCGTTCAATGACCATCAGCGGTTAATAGCATTCCAGAATTTGATCCTGTATCAGTTTACTACACATTGAAGTGAGAGAGAGAAGTCAGAGAGAGAGAGAGAGAGAGAGAGAGAGAGAGAGAGAGAGAGAGATGAATTTCTTTCCTGTATAAGACATTATCTAAAGCACTGGTTTCCCTTTGATCGCAGTTCATACTAGAAATGTATATAATATCATTCATTCTTACCTATACAATATAATAATTTGAATTACCCACCTTTCAACCCAGACCGGTAGCTAGACCTTCTCTTCGGCTTTACGAAATTCTGTGTGAGAAGTTTCATTTCAAATCATTATCCAATTTGAGATATTTTTTTCTTGCAAAAGTTCCAAAACTGTTTGACATTTTTCTGTTTCGAAATTTGATTACCTTCTCTTTGACTCCACCCTCAATTTTTTTAAACTATGACCTTTTTGTTTCTATAGCTGCATAATGTTATTAGCTTTTGACTAGTTACCTAGAATGAGACATCTGGTTCGAGGTAATGGGATTTCAAGGATGACGATGAGAGAAATTTGGAGTGCCTTGAAAATCAACTAGAAAATGAGTTAGAAAGTTTTGGGGAGAGCGAATGGTTTTTTTTTTTTCTTCATCTTTACCGAATTACACTTCATTGCAAAGAGACATTCTACCCCTCTCAGAAATATTGTCATTATTGTCAATATGATTAATTTTGGAGAGAATCGCGCTCGTTTTCGCATAATAATACTGATATATAATTATTATTATTATTATTATTATTATTATTATTATTATTATTATTATTATTATTATTATTATTATTATTATTATTACACACATTTCAGGGTGCAGGTACGTTTATCTCGCTTTGTTTTTGTATTTATAGTTTTATTATTTAATTTTGCTGATTAGAAGGCATTGTTGAATTTCATCATATCCATCTTGTTTATGCATATAATGATACGTAAAATGGTTCTTCTGTTAAAAATGGCAACATTTTTCAGTGTTATCAGATGGAAAGCTTTTTTGATTTTGGCCTTGATTTTGCAAATGTGAATAGTTTCAAAGAGATCTGAGGAGAGTTATTTGCCTACAAGAGATTAAAGATCACAGAACAGGTAGAAGGAATGCAGATATATGACTTTACGAGCGTGAAAGCATTTCGGGCGTGGTTGAATGATGATGTTTCGATCTTTTGATTAGAAAGACCCTACAAGGGAATTCACCAAACGCTATTAGTGTATTTTCAGTTGAATTTCTTCCTTTCATTTTCCTGTTTGCAACATTTCAAAATCTAATAAATTTCAAATTTTAGTGTGAAACATTTATTTACGTAAACATATAAAGTTTGTGCACCGTACATCAAAATAATTATACGATGCATGAAAAGTTTCAAGTACATACAGTTTATTTTTTATTTTTCAAAACTTTTTTCTAATTTTGAGGAATCCACGATTCACTCATATAGTTATCCATGTCACTTTTCTTATTCAGATATCTCATCCTAAAAACTATACAAAGCCCTGAAGGAAAGGAAATGACATCTTCTTTTGCACCAACACCTGTTAATTAAATTTCAGATGTTGGCTTTTTATGCAATGTAATGTTTCCGTCCCTAAGAGTATCGCCACAAGTGGCTTTGAGGCCATCTCTCACGATGCCTCAGTGAGAGAAAAATGTTTCGGATGGCAAATACAGCTGACTTTAGTTAATTTTATTAATCCACAATTTTAGATCACTTTGAGTCTGTCGCCTTTTGACCTAAATGTGTGTAACGCATTGAGTTTTTTAACAAAGTAAGCACATATATACCGCATAGGTTCTTCCTCTGTTACATCAGAGATCGATTTTGAGTTATTTGGACCTAATGGCAAACCATCCACATCCGCTGGAAAGTTTTCTGTACCATCGGTCTCGCATTCTAGATTCAAGTCTACATTTTTGAAGAAGTTGCCAGGTCTGCAAACTTCTGAGAAAAGTTCATTATAGGATTTGACCTTGCTTGAAGCATTCGTTGACATCAAGCTGATAAGCTCTTTCTGTTTCCAACTGCTTTTTATTTGTTTATTTCATCACTAATTAGTGCAACGTTCTTACCTAGATGAAGCTTTCTAAGCCTATATTTATGATTTACGGCACTCGGATGATCATGTGGGCCATTCATCTGTCTGCAATACCCAAGAAGACTGTTCTAGTGGGTCCTGATTCAACTTTCGTGTTAAAATAAACTCTACACGAAAACTGGTGGTTAGCATCTCATATAGACCCATAAGTGAGTGACTTGATTCGATTATTCCTACTGTTATAAACACTGTCGACTGTCATTGTTGTCATTACATCGATAACCTTAATACAGAAGAGTTTTCTGGTTATCCAAGTTAGTTCCAAAAGCATTCCGTGATTTTCATCCCCTATCATGAGTGATTCATCAAACAATAAGACAATGAGATAATTCTGCAGCAAACTGTTTACCCTAAATATTCAATAGATTCAGCGCTGGTGTTTGACATCACTGTTTCACAGTAAGATATAAAGCCTTGAAAATGTATGTGACTGTCACTGTTTCAAGATACGTGTAGAGTTGCACCGTATTTCGGCACGTCTGCTTTAAATCTAACTGAAATTGCGTACAATGGGAGAGGCCTTAAGGGTATGTTAACTCTCGGTGGCTTTTTCCCTGGAGATCAAACAAAGAAATTCCAGGTGTTATTTTTAATAAATGACTTTTGCAACTTCCTTCTAACTAACGAACAGGTTGCTAGACTCTCTTCACCTTTCTCTCCAGCGCTGACGCATGACGTCATGCCCTCCACTGCAGGGCAAGCAGCCTGCACTTCGGCTGACCTAATATACTTCGACCAACGCGATACAAATCGAAGTGTTTCGAAGCAATATGCCAACCCCTCTAGGCAATGAAAGAAACAGTTGTTGCACTGGCGCCGTCAACTTAATTTTCATCCATTTACTTTTTTTTTTAAGGTTTACCTGATTTTACCTTTATTTTATTTTTTACGTACTCTTTTTTTTTATTATGATGGTTTTACCATTAGTAATTCAGGTTTATTATATCAGTTTACTAAAATTTGACTTTTTTGGAAATTATGGCCGTTTTAGGTGTGTTCAAGAGCCAAAAGCCAAAAACAGAATGTTCCGTGACTATCAGGGTCCATGACTTCTCCACAAACAAAGCACTCGGAATCAGGGCAGTATTGCTATGATCCAAATCTGTGAATGCCTTTATAGGGTGAGTTTGCATTTAAATGCACCGAATTATCAAAACTCTCCAGAAGGAAGTTGCAGGATTTATTACTCAGAATTGGAAGCCAATTAGGCCGACAGGAGAGAACAGGCGTGGGAGTTTCCTCGATGTTGGTAAGTATAACTTTTGCAGTTCCTAAAAGGCCCAGAGTCATGAGAGAGTCATGCACTCATTCAAAATGAATGAAAGACTGAGGCATCTGGCAATGCTCTCTCTCTCTCTCTCTCTCTCTCTCTCTCTCTCTCTCTCTCTCTCTCTCTCTCTCTCTTGATCGTAGCTGGTAACATCAAAGGGATATTGGCTTCAATGAGAGGTTTAAAGCCAGGCCAGAGTGCAAATTAGTGGATCAGGTTACCAGTATGATCTCCCCAAGGAAATATAAATGCAATTAATTCCTTCCCAATACTAATTAGGAATCAGTTTCAGCAGGATTATGATGACTGGCACCATTTAGTTATACGGTTATTTGTTTCTTTTAGATGTTGGTGTGTATAGATCCGAACTCCCTACAGCACTTTCCTTTCATATAATTTCACTCAGAGAATTTCCCTCTCCTTCATTTACTTACACTAATACCCGGTAGTTATCTGAATGTGAGAATGCATTAAATACTTAATAATAATAATAATAATAATAATAATAATAATAATAAATAATAATAATAATAATAATAATAATAATAATAATAATAATAATAATAAATTTTATTAAATGTATTGATTGCTGCAACAGTGCCATTTCACTTTAAAAGACTCCTTCTCTGTTCTTCTGATGGTGTCTTTTTCTTCTTTTGGAAGGCTGAAGATAAGTTGTCCCAATTCCTTTGCTGCTGCCCGCTGCCTTCAATGGCATTGTAGCAGCAGAGGAATTGGGACAATTCTTCCAGAAGAAGAAAAAGACACCATCAAGAAGAACAGAGAAAGAGTCTTTAAACTGAATGGTTTTGTAGCAGCAATTAGATGTTATAAGATATGCTTAAATGAAGGGGTTACTACCGAAATAATAATAATAATAATAATAATAATAATAATAATAATAATAATAATAATAATAATAATAATAATAATAATAATAATAATAATATTCATTATTTCAGTTCAGGCCATATACGTGGAATATACAGAGTAGAGACGATACAATACACACAGTCTAGATACACGAGATAAACTGATAAAAATGACAATCGACAATATCCACACAGTTGCCGAAGTAGTAGTAAAAATAGTATTCCTAATAATGGTAACGACAACAATAATACTGAGAATAATACCAAAATATATTGAAAAAGATAACAATAAAAAAAAAAAACAGATAGCATACAATTAATCTTCCAGCTAGGGACCTTAGGTGGTTACAGGAGTCAGGTCCAGAAGACTAAATACGAAAAGAGAAAAACGCAAATCTCACTAATAATAATAATAATAATAATAATAATAATAATAATAATAATAATAATAATAATAATAATAATAATAATAATAACAGAATCTGCAGATGACACTTAATAAATTGCAAAAATAAAGAATAAGTATGCACAGCAACTCGGGCCAAACCTGTGTGAAGGAAGATAACGTCATTTGAGGAACAGACCCATCTTTCCCATAATTTAGATATTCTTCCACCGGAGGCACTGGGGATTGAGAGGAGATTGGGAGTCCATCGGTCCCCTCCGACAGGTCTATGGGTGATGCGGGTGCTTCATTCGTGGGAGAGAGGTGTTTCTCACTTGGGAGGGTACGGTCAACTCGACCTCACATTGCATCGCACTCCCACTTCTCTCGTGTTGTTGGGTGGCGAGGAATTACTAGAAGCCCAATTCACAGGTGGCTTTTTTGAGAGTGTCCTATGATTCCTGTATTCCTTCAATCGCATCCCAGATCAGTGAAAGATGGTTATTTGTTTCACAGTTTTTAAGACCTATGCCGTCTCACTAAGTTATCGACTTCCAGTCAGAGCTGATGTGCTGTGGAAAGCGATTCCATCTTTGCCGTTGTGGGTTATTTTAAGAGCGTGAAGGACAGACGCCATTCCAGTTTCAATTTTACTGAGGGAGACTCACTACCTGAGCTACCTGCAGAAAATGAGTAGCATATCCTCATAAAACATGAAAGAATCACAATGTGTTCAATTCTTACGCATTCCAACCCCTGTTCTCTTATTTCGAAAAAAAAAATCCTTGATCAAACATGAGATCCTTTTAACTTTATATGTATATTCTCATAAAATGACACTGAAAAAAACGAAAAATCTATATTTGTTTACATAACCACGAAACAATAACAGCCTCGTGTTCAGAATTTTATTCCAGGAGAAAAATATCATGTCTATAAAGAATATAATTTTCATCACAATTCCAAGTGAAAAAATATCAAAATACTTTTATAGAAAGGTTCATAAGTCACTGACTTTTGACAACTGCTGCATTCGCGTTCATCGCTTACCTTTTATGATATGTCACTAGAAAAGCTATTACTATTTGTCACTCAAAAGTTATTACTATTTGTCACTTTCAGTTATGTGGGACTTAATTGTTTTCACCATAAAGTCTCTCTTCAATACTACTCTCTGTTTCTCTCTCTCTCTCTCTCTCTCTCTCTCTCTCTCTCTCTCTCTCTCTCTCTCTCTCTTTAATTTCGGAATGATTGCAACTTCACATCCTTTAAATCGTTTGTATCTTATTAGCTAATGAAGAGAAAAGAGGTATGGATGAGATTAATTATTTCAAGGCAGGCAATAGGATTTGAATTAATTACTAAGTAAGAGGTTATGAAATTCAATTACGTCAGCTCAAACCAAACATAGCTCAGTCCAAGAGGACTTTGTTTAATAAACTAAATATATATAAAAGAATAGAAAACAATTAGAAATAGGATATAACTTCTAAAGTAGCTAATTTTGTTTTAAAGATCCTTTGTACCAAAGCATTACAGGTTAAGGTTTTAGTTGTTCTCAATAATATAAACTAGCAAAGTTCACTTGAAGAAATCTTTTTGCTAACTGAGGGTGCTTGGAGGGCTTCTCATATTTCTGCTGGACATCTTAGTGAGCTTGGAATGGTTCTCAACTCATATTCCTTTTGCAGGATGGAAAACTGAAGTTTTAAGCTTGAGTTCATCGTCAACATTTACGGCAAAAGAAAGGTATTCTACTGGCGACAGCTTTTGTGTGCGTTGTGGCCTGTTCAAGTAGGTTGGCCTCTTAATCCCTTTAACATCGGTTCATCCTTTATGCAAGAGTCTGTGCTTACATAAAGCCAGTTTATTGAAGCAACCAAACAACGTGTTGTTTGTGTATTTTTACTATAATCACATAATCCTATTTTGTGTGTGTATGGGGCGGAGAGGGGGGTGGGGATTTTTTCGTTAACATGCAAACATATAATGCAAGATTCCCGAAAATGTCGCCTGAGGTTTTCACTTGCGTATAGCATTTCCCTGGAGGTTTAGAAGACAGAAAGAACGAAAAGGACATTAACTCGGTATTCTTTCATTTGACTTTATTGAATTGAATCATTATGAATTGAAGTCGCAAGTTATTGTTGAACAAGTTACCTAATAATAAAAACTGATTACTCCACCAAACAGATCTGGCTCCTGCTACTTGGGAGGCTTTAGATTTGCAATTTTAAGAATTTGCTTTCGAGAAATTTATGCTTCTTTCGTTAAAGTTTTGTTTTGTCTTCATCTGTGTATCTAGAATATTAATGAAAATCTAAGTTTTGCATTCTGTTAAAGCATTCTTTTATATCAATAGTATTACAATGAGGAGCGCTAGAATTCATTACATACATGTCTCACTATTTGCTTTTAAAGAACGAAAAGGAATACAAAAGAAAATAATCTTAAAATAATACATTTGATGAAATAGTCACTGCACTTAACAGACAAGAAACTAAGATAGAGGAATTACTAATAATTCTCTAGTTAAGGAGATCTGACATGAAACTATGGTACATAACGTTAAGTTTATCAATTCCGATAAGTGCTTCGTTACCAGTAAGAATGAGCTGCCGACCGGTTGGTCAACGATGACATCAAGTGACGATTTTGTATTGAGCCCCAACTGCTGATGAGGCGTTTGGCAATTATTATTCTACCTTGGGTGTACGTGACTGTCGGCGTACAATGAATAGAATATCAAAACGATATTTTCATATATATATATATATATATATATATATATATATATATATATATATATATATATATATATATATATATATATATATATATATATATATATATATATATATAAATAAATATATATATATATATATATATATATATATATATATATATATATATATATATATATATATATATATATATATATATATATATATATATATATATATATATATATATATATATATATATATATATATATATATATATGTATATACTGTATATATATATATATATGGTATATATGACTTAAATATATATATATATATATATATATATATATATATATATATATATATATATATATATATATATATATATATATATATATATATATATATATATATATATATATATATATATATATATATATATATATATATATATATATATATATATATATATATATATATATATATATATATATATATATATATATATATATATATATATATATATATATATATATATATATATATATATATATATATATATATATATAATACTTATATATATATATATATATATATATATATATATATATATATATATATTACATATATATATACATATATATATATATATATATATATATATATATATATATATATATATATATATATATATATATATATATATATATATATATATATATATTATATTATTTCGAGGTAGAGCGAATTTGATATTAAACGACATTTGTAGCTTAAAGTTTGTTCATAATAAGATTCACGGTGATGTGATAGAATTTCATATACTGTATGTATACATATGTCTGAGTGAAACCACAATAATGATTAAAGGCACGAAGCGATGAACTATGAAACCGACTTCAACGGAAAACTTTGAATTGCGAGCATTTCTGATGTTCACATTTTATGTGAATTTCTTATTTAAAGAAAATATATTTATTTTATATGTGCACTCATTGTGGCAAGTCTTCCCCGTCCATTATGAAGAGTAATTTTCTGCTGAGTTTGCGACCATTTTGCGCTAGTATATAGCTGTAGGCTTGAGCGGCAAATAAATTGCTTTCGTAAGCATTAAAGATGAAGTAGTATAAAAAAACAAGAGAGTATAATATCTCCTCTTTTCTGAACGTGAATAATGTATAATCAGGAACAGACGGAACTTGGAAAGCAATCGTCAATTGTTATTATTGGTGTCATTTCCATAATCATTTGCCTCATTAAGACCTAGAAGTCATGTCACAGAAATAAGTTTGCTGGTTCCTGCAATGTGCAATGTTTCCTTTCACTGATCATTCAATTACAGTAAGTAATCTGACCTATTCTTACCTATTCTCCAGTAAAAGGATTAAAACTCGAAATTATGAAAATGTAAATGATTTGAAGGCATTGGTACGTTAAGAGGATTCTGCAATTAGAAGTGATGATATATAACAAGATTTTAAAGTAGGGCGAACATCGTTTCCGAGAGCAATCTATAGATTATTTATTGATTTTGTAGCGAATACATCATAAAAGGAAGCAGCTGAAACAAAAATACAATCTGTGATAATCTACTCTTTGTATGCGCCAGGAATTTCCCAAATTATTTTAATAAGATTGTTAAAGCTCTCTACTACAGAGTGAGGTCAGATGTGGAATTGGGTTAAATGATTATGGAAAAGAATGAGGTAGCCTTTTAAAGTAAAAACCCATTGCTTTCACAGTGTAGTGATGCTATATTTCACCAACAGATAGATACATTTTCATCCAAGGAGAAATTTGGTTTTATCACTAATATTATAACCTTTGTAGTTTTTCGAAATATGATTCAGTGTTTTGATATATTGGAAAAGGTGACGGTGGTTGGTCACCAGTTTATTCTTAATGATCCTTTTCATTTTCAGTATTTCTCTTCACCGGAACTAGAGCATTTTAAGAGACATTTTGCCTTGTAGTGTGCATGCTGTTTGATGTTACTGATTCCTTCTTACACCCGGGCTGCGCCATCTAACAGGAAATGGTCGCTAAAGAACAAAGTAAATTCAACAGTAATTAATAATGTATGGTTTGTCTTTTGAAGAATCTTTGATACCAAAAGTGATATAGCATCAGTTCTCAGCAATGCAAAACACAATTTTTCCTCTTCACCTTTTATACATCTATTTATTCATTTATTCAAGATTTTCGCCAATTCCTGAACAGTTAGTATACCTAAAGTAATAGGAACTACTTAAGGACATAATCAACAATCCTCTGCCCTCAGGTAATTAGACTGATTATATTTCGAAAACCGGACTAGTCAGAGTCAAAATGACTCGTTGCTTATCCGTATTTGATTGTCCAAATGCTTTTTTTAACAACAAACGCTCCCGCAAGTTCAGTTATGACTTTAAACTAGCGTCAGACCATCGGAGCACGTATAGGAACCTTACTATCTTTTTACTCATCCCAGATCACATATGGTTAATCGCAACTGACCTTCGTAATACAAAGTGCTCAGAAACGGAAAGTTATCGCTAAATCCCTTGTAATTTCCCAAGGCAACGAAATTGAAAAAGTCAAATCCATATCTAAAACGGAACTTGTCAATGAAATTAACAGGAGACGAAAAGAAAATAACAACATAATTTTAAAAATAGGCAGAAAGGCCCAACTGAAAATGAAAGGGACAGTCGAAAAGGAAAATGCGAATTTCATGATTCAGCTGTAGATTTGAAATCATTGTAGTAAATAAAGCCTCTCTTAATCTGTTTCTGTTTGGGACTTCATTTATAATTATATAAGTTCTCTCTCTCTCTCTCTCTCTCTCTCTCTCTCTCTCTCTCTCTCTCTCTCTCTCTCTCTCTCTCTCTCTCTCTCTGCGTCAACAACACTTCAGAGGCGCTATTGTTTTGTGAAAATGCACAGTTCATGTGTTACCAATTAAACTTTATTCATTGCGAATAATTGCTTCATCATCTGAATTCTACCGGCAGAGAGAGAGAGAGAGAGAAGAAAGAAGAAAGAAGGAAGGACAAACTCAGTATTTGTAGGGCAATCCGCTCCTCGAAAAATCCTTGGTGGAATTGATTGTTCTGGATATGCACGGACAGGTTTGCCTTAAAAAGTAACAGAAGGTCGTAAACACTAGCGTCCTGAGAGAGGACGATGCGACTGTATTAAAGTGAATGTTATATTCGCACTTTTAACTTTTTTGCTTTCATTGTAGACGTTATTTTCACTTGATTATGTGACGTATTTCATGATGAATCTGGTTTTGCTTAATATTTCTCCTTGGATGAGACCTATTCTGTCTTATTTAGAAGGTTAGAGGTTTCACTCCTACTTTTTAACCATACTTGGCTTCTCCTTAATTCTACCTGCCGTTGTGGTATATATTTTAACCTGATTTCATGACATTTTAACATGTTCTTTTATCAGTTTGTAGGTAGTTGGTGCTTATATTTATTTAAAAAAAAACTCTTAATTGAAAACTCGAATGCAATCAAATAAATCCATGGAGGGCCACCTATTAGCCTTTTTCATTTTCAGCACTCGACATATTTACATTAATTCGAGTTGTTTCAGTTCCAGTTAGCCAAGGATGGCGTTGGGAATTCGATTTGTAGTAATTTTGATTATCATTATTAAATGAAAGCTGAAGTTGGAGTCAAAACTGATTTCGACATATTCAAAGTTCTAGATGAAATTAGCAATGCTCGCAGTAGAAACATATTTTATTGTTATGAACTCGAATTCAGATTCAGACGCAGGAAAGGATTTGATGCACCTACGAATTTGCAAAGAACATAAAGTTAGTTAGTGAAGGTCCTCTTTGTCGCATTATTTATTCTGTCCTAGAGTTTACTAAAGATATGGTCTCGTTCATCAGTTAGTGAGTATGGTAAGGAATTGGCACATTTTTTCAGTTATGTTTTTTTTTATGATTAACGTTTTATAGACATGAAAAGGAGATTGTTTTTAAAAATAATACTCAATACCTCTACTTGAAAAATATTAGGTCTCGGTTCTAGATTTACAGATGTTGAAAATAATAAATTTGATATTTGTTATTCATTGATATAAATTACTAATAAAATATACCACCTAATATTCTCTTCAGTAAAGAAATTCGTTCACGTAAATAAAAATCATATAATGACCACAATTACACACACACACACACACACACACACACATATATATGTATATATATATATATATATATATATATATATATATATATATATATAGGGTATATATATATATATATATATATATATATATATATATATATATATATATATATATATATATATATATATATATATATATATATATATATATATATATATATATATATTTTACAGACTTGACTTGGTTGCTAAGAATTTACACTTGATGAAATTATAATTGATGCTGCCACGAAACCAAGGGAGTCCAGTTTGTAAACAAATTTTAATTGAAGACTTACCTCAGAATTTTCCTGGAGTTATAATTTAAGGTGGAAGGTTGCCATATTGGAATTTAGAATTCTTTTGCCAATTTACAGTGATTTATTTATAGAAACTTAGCAAATCAACATTTAGACACAATACACCATCACTGAGGGGCAGATTCAAAATAGGACACAGTAACAATAATGAAATGAATTGGCAACAAGCAAGTGGATAAAAAATGGGGCCAATCTGCAATAATCAGTTCATTGATAATAATCATATTCAGTCAGCCCTGATTACGTGAAATAGTAATGCATATGATGGTGTTCCAGGCTGGAGGAATACTTCATAAGAACAGTTGGCAATGAAACTTCTCGAGCTACAACCAGGAATTAATTGGGTGGCAGGCGGTATAATGGAAGCTTATGGATTTTGCGTTAGGTGCCACGTGTCCCTCCTGAAAAGAGGTTCTGAGTTAGCCCTGCTCAAACAAAGGGAAATGGAATCTTCCTACAGAAGATTACTCAATAGACATTCTTAAATACAACACATAACATAGCCTAGAAGGTGCTTTTAATGAGAGCACGTAAATATGATCTGAGAATCGGAGCAGCATGGGTGTTAACAATGAACACGTAATTATACGCGCCCAAAGTTAACTTACGCTGTTACAACTTAAGTTAAATAACTTAAATAACCCTTAGATTGCTCTGGTGGAGGGATAAATGATTGTTATTTCGGGATCTTTACTCGAATTCAAAGTGCTTAAATGGCAAGGCAGGGGATACAGGCAAGATTTTGACAAAGGGAAGATTGTTTCGTGGAGGAAGAGGTTAAAAGCTTAAAAAAAATGGAAATTAAGTAGTTAAGTATAAGGGACAGGGCTGGCTATTTGACTACTCACAAACGTACGAACCTTTTATGACCATTGTTGGCGCCTAACAATCAGTTTTTCTGTCCATCGACGATCGCCACACCAGCGGAGCAGAGAAATATCACACGTCCGGTACAGAAGAGATCAGACCAAAGAGTGTCTTCTGTTTTCCCCAACATGGCTTCTTGGGGGGGGATGGGGGGGGTGTATCTCAGTTCTGGCCAACGTACCTGCAAGGAGCCATACGCCAGCAAAATCACAGAGAAAAGGAGACCTTAGGACTAAGGCCTTACAGGATAAAAATCTACCGCATCCACTAATCTCGATACGCCTATAGGGCTTTCTGAACACTAATTGCTACCCCATCTCAGGCGATGGGGGAAGACGGGGGTTTGGGTATTGTTCTAGCATCGTACGATTTTTAAGGGGAGAAATCTAGGTGTGTTCTGGTAGCAAGGGGGTTTAAGAGGGGACCCACTGTCTACCCTGCCTGGACATTTCCTGTAGGCCGTGGAAGCATGCGTTCTCTGTCCATATGAGTGAAAACAACTGAGTTCTGCCATATTGACGCCAGCTATAAGCTAACTGAAATTATAATTCTTGCTATCAGTTAGCTAGATAGCAGCTAAATAGGAGGGAGGAATGTATATCCTTAACAGGTCCCCCCTTAAAAAAGGCCCTTCACACCCTTTCGGGTGTGAGGGTCTTAGCTAATTCCTCCCGACTGGCCCGTGACCCTACATAAGGTGGATTGTGGCTCTGCACATCTAAAGGAACCTACCTAACTGCTGAGAGGGGTTCTGAATTGGCTAATTTACAGGCCTAACCTACCTAAGGACATAGATACCTCTACTAACGGGCTAGGATGACGGGATAAATCTACGCCTAGACAAATGCACACTGTAAACAGTTAACCTAACCTAACCTACTAGCCCCACGACTCAGGCACTGCACGAACTTGCACTAAAGAATGGCACGCACTGAGTTATGATCGGCACTATGCTTTACGATTAACACGCAACAAATTGAAACTTGCCTAACATGAAGGGTAATTCACAATGTATGTAATATATCAGTTTGAGTCTAGAGTGGGTTGGAAGGAGGTTAGTTGGAAAAGGTTAGCAGTACAAAGGCCTAAGTGGTTAATAGTTAATGCTACGGCCTCAGAGATCACACAGGCTACCCTCTCTGGGCAGGTGCCAGGATTGCTCTGAGATGGAAGCGGCACTGTGCCAACGGACACAAGT
This sequence comes from Macrobrachium rosenbergii, assembly GCF_040412425.1. NCBI lineage: Eukaryota > Metazoa > Arthropoda > Malacostraca > Decapoda > Palaemonidae > Macrobrachium > Macrobrachium rosenbergii. Next base: position 56,973,247 of record NC_089793.1, read on the forward strand.
GCCAAGAGAGCTTATGGCTCTGACTCACTGAGTAAATTTCTTCCGCCCCTTCTTCTTCTTCGGGGGCCTCCAGGGTCTGGCTAGGCCATTCCTAGGGGGCGATGAGGATAATGACTCTGAAGAATGGCCAGGAGTGCCGTTAGGAGCAGGATCAGGGGCAGCCTCAAGGGCTATGGGCTGGCCTCCTACTTCGGCTGCTGCGACAACCGTCGTGGGAAGAGAACCAGCGTCTGTGTCCTGGCTGGACAGCTCCTGGTCGACCAGAAAAGAGGTAACGTCCAGGCCTGCTAGAGGGTCATCCTCAGCAGGTGGAAGAGTGCGGGAAGAAGAAACATCCGGGGTCGGAGGCTCTCACTGTGCGATGAGCACAGTGGTGAGATTTGGGGGATCTGCCGTAGGAGGATCCAAGTCATGTTCAGGGCCCGGCACTGGCACTGACTCAGGTCCCAGCTCGGGAAGTGCGCTTGGCAGGGAGCCTCCCACCAAGATGGGTGGAGCTTGGCACTGACCAGTGCTTGCAAGGGGCACTGTCAGCGAATTGATGTCAGACAAAGCTGAAGGGGGACCAGGGGGATCAAGACCCCTCGGACTCCCTGGCATGAGGTTGGACAGCAATTCCTGTCTTAATGGGAGGACTGGGCCTCTTAGTTTAGTGGAGTTGGCTGCTGCGGCTAGCCTACTGGGGTACTTTACCCATCTTTCAGAGTGACCCCTTATGTTGCAGGGCCTGCAGCGGTAATTTGTTCACTCCCTTTTGAATGAGGGAGTAATTTTTTGGCGGCCGTCCGGTCGCAAGACCTGCGGACTAGGCCTAGCAGGTGAATGCGGTGGATTAGTATCGGCGGACAGGGGGCACAGCTGTCACAAAGGCTGTGTCCCTATCTGAAGATGTGGTGCTGGAGGTGCTGGCAAAAGCAGTCAGGCAACAGAGAGGTGTGGGGGTGGGACATCCCCAGAGGATGTCTCGACCAAGCAAGAACTCCACTCCGTGCCCAATACGCTTGAAAATGCCAAGACGATGCACCTTATCGCTCCAAGGGGTAATCACCCTGAGCTCAACTGAGGGGATGGTCAGGGACTGTTCGTCCACCAAGGTCACGGTCCACTTGATGTGCTCCTCTACTGTAGCACTGGCGGCACCTGGGCCCGATCGATCAGACTAATGTCTGAGCCAGTGTCAGCAGTAGTTGGCAGGTGCACTGGGGGGCTGGAACCATCCTGAGAAGCCACTGAGATGGACTAACACCAGACCCACTCAGCGTGAGGTCTCTCCGGAGGCTCAGCTAAGGAGGCGGTGGCACTGATCATGTTCACGTGCCTGGGCGTGACGACATGTTTTCGGCATGCAGTATACCCAGCAGAAGAGTGTCCTGAAGCTCCAAAGTCTCGGCAGGGGCCCCGGTGATATGTTGATCTCCTGGCAGTGACGGTGTGCTGGGAAGCCGGTGTTGAATTAGGCGGAGAGGAGGACTGACGGTTGCTGGTAGGCTGCCGAGAGACGTTGTCCTGCTGATTGCCATCCTTATAGCGGCAATCTGCTTCGGCATGGCCGTACCTTTTACAGATGGGACACGGAGGTTTGTTAGGCGGGCCGTTCTGTGAACGATTGAGGCCTGAGAGGTGTCCGGGTGGCACTATCTTGTACTGCAAGGTGCCATGGGAGGGACGGTATGTCTCCCAGGCATCAGCTAAGCGGCAGTCTTCCTTGAGGGTGGCGGGCTGCCTATCATTAAGGTACACAGCCAGAGGCCCGGGCGCACACTGGAAGAGATCCTCCAGCATGGTCCGGTTGAACAAATCCTCAAAGGTGTTGCACCGAATAGACTCTAGCCAGCGGGTCCCCACTTGGGTTTTGTGACAAGCCCATTCCGTCCAGGACCAGCCGACATTCTTAGCCATACCTCTGAATCTTTGTCTCCACTTCTCAGGGGTGATTTCATACGCCTTAGCGATGGTCTCACGGACAGCAACCATGTCCCCTCGTTGATCTCTTTCCAGGGCTCGGTGAGCAGCCTTAGTCTTCCCGTCTAGGTGCTTGGTAAGCAATAAGGCCCTCTCAGCCAGGCTGACATCATAGGTCTCGAAGAGGAATTCGATCTCTTCGAGCCATTGTTCCGGCTCGTCTTCAATCCACTTTCCCACAAGGTTATTGTCTGTCAACAGAGAGGTATTTGTGGCCGATGGAGTGGGGCTAGAGGCTTGCTCTGCTACTAAAGCTTCTGCACTTTCCTTCTTGGCTCTCTCCAACTCGAGCTCCCGGTCTTTGAGGGCTAGTTCATGCTGTCTCCGTCTTTCTTCTCTTTCTTCTTCTTCTCTCCGCTGCTCGGCTTCTTGCTGCCTTTGTTCTTCTTCATACTTTCTCTTCTCAGCGATCTGTTCCTTTACAAACCTTTGAAGGGCCTAGCTGGAAAGACCGTCCTCCTTCCCTATATTCATAAAATATTGATGCTCCTCGGTTGACATGTTGCTGATGGGAAGGGGTGCTGAGTGACGTACGTGGGTGTTCCCAAAGGAAAAGGTTTGTGACGATGAGGAAGTGTCCTTAGACTAGTGGCACTTCAATGAGTGGCACCTTTGAATGAGGTGGCACTGTGGAGGAGTGTGCCTTGCGAGGGTCACACTTGAGGAAAAGCGTACCTGAAGGAAGTCTGAGTCCTTATGGGCGGATACGCTGGTAAATAGAGTGCTCCTGAGGGCTCTATGGTCCTTATGGGCGGATGCACTGTTAATGAGGTGTTCCTGAAGGAGCTGTGGTCCTTATGGGCGGAAACACCGGTTGTATGGCACTCTGCTTCTTCAACACAAATGCAATGACTTATAAGAGGTTGCTTTGGTTGGGTGGCACTGTGGTGTCGGTGCATTCCGTTGAGCAATGCAAAATATCAGTGCATGAATTGGCACTGAAGGTGAGGTACTCTGCCTGGGCAGAAGGTAAGTAGGGAGTAGAAAGGTAAATGAGAGACTCCAACAGAATGGAAGAGATAGGAAAGTGAAAGGAGAAAGATAAGTGCTTCAGTGATTGGGTGCTTAGCAGCGCCGCAGATTAGTGGCACTGAGAGAAATGGAACTGGATGTGGCACGAGTGGGTAGCTAGTTATGAGAACTAGTGGGCGCTGCCTGACATGAGGACAGGTGGGCTACGAGGTAGGCACTCAATGTGCAATGGTTTAGCACTTGCAACACGCAAGTCTGAGATAAAATATACCCACTCCCGCACATCAGTTGGAACACGTAACAAGATATAATCTATATGCACTTTATAGTGCACGGCTTTTAAAAACATCGAAGAAAAAATTGATATTTGATGTTTAGGTGATGGCCTGAATAAAAATGAACATGAGTTGTTGGTTAGTTTCCTATAGATACTGAATTTGCATTGAAATGGCTCTCTATGTATTAAAACATCTAAGAAAGGGAGGTAATTGTCTTTTTCTAATTCTAAAGTAAACTTAATGGATGGTAACTGGTTATTCAAATTAAAATAAATCGTTTACATCAAATTCAGCAGGCTAAACAGCTAAAATGTCAATACCACTTTAAAGGATTATTAATGCATTAGGTAAATATCGTTTTTCAAAGAATTCCATATACAAGTTTGAGAGGAGTTCCTGAAGAAGGGCCTGTCGGAACAAGTGCTCCCTAAATCCTTGCTACCACGCCGTTTAAGAAAATATGACCACCAACCATTCAGTGAAATCAGTATTATGATGTTAAAACGCCATATAGCAGCCGCAGCGCAAGAAGAGAAGGAAACATTTAAGGAATCAGAAAAAGCCAGAATTTTTCTTTCAAGCATCCTATCGGCTGATTGGAAGGACTCGCTGCGACAAGAAATTTACGGAAAAACTTCCAAGGACTACAGATGCCTAACAAGGAAACTCGACAGAAAACTAAGTAACCTTTGTGATAGCGGTGACTAGACAAATAGCGCACGTAATGATTGTGTTATAAACTCATCAAGTAAACAATTAAGTGAAAACGTTGTGAGTGCACTCGGATAAGGTTTATCCTTCTTTATATCGAATAGAACCTCTGCTTTAACGATTGCGTCGTCCCTGTGTATATTTGAAAAATATTGTGATCTTCCTCAAAATCTTGTTGACATAATTAAAGGTATTGGTTATGGAGCTGCCAAGTTAGGAATGAAAGTAATTTCCCTGCTAGGTATAAGAAAAGTTTGACCAATCTTAAAAAAGACAATACAATCCACATCATAAAAGCTGATAAGTCGAATAGTATTGTAATTTTAGATAAAACTGACTACATATCACCGATGCAAGCCCTACTGGGTGATGATACGACTTACAAAAAACTAACAAAAAATCCCTTTGATCAAGTCATAAGAATTTTCAATAGCACTGTGAAAAAACTCCTTAAAGATAAAAAAGAACTAATGGGTCAGTTGTCAGTAAAATTTCCCTTGTTACCTTACTTGTACGGATTAGTAAAAACGCACAGAGAAAATAACCCGATGCGGCCTATTATCAGTACTGTTGGCTCAAAATCATATAAACTTTCGATATATATTACCAAGCTCTTATCCCTGTTACTTGGAACTATCTCCGATTCTCACTTATGTAATTATCTAGATTTAGTGGTTAAATTAAACAAAATCACTTTTTGCCCCACTGATAGATTGGTTAGTTTTGATGTTTGTTCTCTTTTTACTAAAGTCCCTATAGATTCTATTTTAGTGTATCATAGTAATGAACTAATCCACCATGAATTACCTTTACCTGTAAGTCATAATATTTCACTCACTAGGCTGTGCATTTGTGATTGTAAGTTTATATTCAAAATGGTGAATCTCACCAACAAATATTTGGTATGGCAATGGACAACTCTTTATCGCCACTCCTTTCAAACTTGTATATGGAAATCTTTGAAAAACGATACTTACCTAATATCATTTATACTCCTTTAAAGTGTTATAGATATTACGTTGACGCTATTTTAGCTGTTTTGCCTGCCGATTTTGATGTAAATGATTTACTCTCTAATTTGAATAACCAGTTACCGTCCATTGAGTTTACTTTAGAATTAGAAAAAGACAATTGCCTTCCTTTCTTAGATGTTTTAATATATAGAGAACCATTTCAATGCAAATTCAGTATTTATAGGAAACCAACCAACAACTTAACCTATGTTCACTTTTCTTCAGGCCATCACCTTAATATCAAAATATCAATTTTTTCTTCTATGTTCTTAGAGCATTGCGCATTATCAGTCCCAGTATATATATATATATATATATATATATATATATATATATATATATATATATATATATATATATATATATATATATCGTAATCTTTTAATTAACAACTTTTAGTCTTCTCGAATATTCTTTATTATCATGAAACGATTTCTGATACATAAAAGCATCCGGTTTCAATTATTCCTTGGTTTTTTGTCCGCTTTCCTTTCCCTCTGGTGAAGAGGCTCTTTGCTAATCTTTATCAGTGTAGGCTATATGGACAACCGTTTTTTTACCGACAAATAACTTAAGCCGTTTTCTCTCTACTTTTCTTTCCCTCTTCAGTAAAGCGGCCTTTTGCCTATTGCTATTAGAATATTGAAAGGAAAGGAATGATTTTGCAGTGTTAATACAGTAGACTCATTCCTTTTATTTTCTCCATACTATAGGCTGTATTCAACAGGAGTGAGGATTCTTGTTTGAACAGGGAAGAAAGATAGAGAGAAAGCAGCTTTAGATATGTGGCAAGAAAAACAAACCCATATTTTGACATACAACAAACTGTTTAGAGCTTCCTTTTTCCTTGTCAGTGAGGTTGATGATTCGATTAAACTGAATCTTTGGTCTCTCCTCCACCAGGAAATTGACTTAACAGTTCAGCCGTTATGTGTGGTCTTTTTTGAAACGGTATCTACAGAAAAGAGATGCGTACTCATATCTCTGTGGTCGCCATTTTCCTTCTCTAAACCTGCTATTTATCTTTCCTTTAGGTTACACCCCCAACGATCCCACAGGTATATTTTTTTTTATGTTTCCGTTCGGGTAAAATGAATGTCTGAGGCTCAGACCAAGAAGGAAAAAAAATTGTGCATATTAGTGTGTTGGGCGTAGTGTTGGTGGTCTTGACTCTAGCTTTCAAAAGAGTATTTTGATTACCGTTGACTCCTTTCTGTTTTGTTGTTCATGATTGCACAGGGCAACAACGCTGCTCTTGGTTATAGTAGGTCTGCCAAATTCTTTCTCTCTTCATTTCTGAATATCACAAATTCAGGGACACAAATTGTTGAAACCCAAATTTTCACGTCGTTTGCACAATATTCAGACAATACTGATAATTTTCAACGCTTATTATTATTATTATTATTATTATTATTATTATTATTATTATTATTATTATTATTATTATTATTATTATATTCAGAAGGAACAGACCCTCTCTTTCACAAGTCCTATAAAATAGGATGGCTGCATTATTTGAGTAATTTTTATATTGAGTCTTCTCAGTTTTCCTTATAATTTTCTCTTCTCTTGTCCAATACTGAGGAAAATTGAGAAGGCTCAACGTAAAATTAACGCAAATTACTTAGCCATCCTATTTAACAGGACTTATTATCATTATTATATGTTTATTATTATTAGGTTAATGATGATGATGATGATGTAGTTGTTATTTTAATAATTTTGACCATGTATGATTGGTATTTGAAATAGAAGTTTTTATTTCCAATATTTACTTCATCAGAATTTGTATTTCCCGAAAAATTTTTTTACTAATCTATTTAGTATATGAGAAATTACTATTTGACCCCCGTAAGCATAACATCGGAGCTTTCGTTCATGAAAGGTTATTTACTTGTGTGTTGAATTGTTAGCCTGTGATTTCGTATCAGAAAAGCAACTGATTAATGATGAACGGTTCTTTGCTAAAATAGTATGTTGTTAGTCGCAGACGTAGTTTTAAGATTATCCACTTTCTGCGTTCCAGATATATTGTCTTTCAGAATGAATTTCATCACCACTTACTCAGCGTCACGTTAAACGCGAGTCAAGACGAGCCTAGGTGAGAAAGATCAGTTAGAAACGAAATAATCCCTGCAAGAGGAGATCACCGAACTAGCAAACATTTTTAGATAGCATTCATTGGTTTTCGTATTACAAGAAGGGGTGAGCACGTGTATATATTTATCAATAATCGCTAATGATGGTTCCGGAAGTAACAGGGAAGCTTTTTGACAGGTAGGGTGAACGCGTTCTTGTATACTCCGGATCAGGGCATTACAGGATAGGCCAGTCAGTCAGGAAGAACAACGTCTTAGAAGGAGGTTGAATAAAGACAGGAAAGATTCCTGGTTTTTACAGTTTTTTTTTTGGAAAGGCAACCAACGTTTCTTTCTTTGTTCTTTATCTCGCTTAGGACTCGCATTAAAGATAGGTAATAGACGAAGGGATATTGCCTTACATTTTCTGTATTTTTTTTTTTTACATTTTGCTAATGGGATACAGCATTTTGTCCCTTCAGGTGTGAGGATACTTGCATCACGTTTCGTTTTCTGAAAAGAAAACTATTGTGCCGGCTTTGTCTGTCCGTCCACACTTTTTCTGTCCGCACTTTTGCTGTCCGACCTCAGATCTTAAAAACTACTGAGGCTAGAGGGCTGTAAATTGATATGTTGATCATCCACCCTCCAATCATCAAACATACCAAACTGCAGCCCTCTAGCATCTCAGTAGTTTATATTTCATTTAAATTAAAGTTAGCCATAATCGTGCATCTGGAAACGATGTAGGCCAGACCACCACCGGGCCGTGGTTAAAATTTCATGGACCGTGGCTCATACAGCATTATACTGAGACCACCGAAAGATAGAACTATTTTCGGTGCCCGTGATGGTACGCTGTACAGAAAACTCGATTGCGCCAAAGACACCGGCACTTCTTTTTTCTTTTTTTTTTTTTTTTTGCCACTCCGTATTCAAATAACATATGGAAATTTATCCAGCATATCATCTCGTATGCCCTTCTGCCTGCCTTTAAAGAGCACGGTGACCCTCTGGGAGATGTAGGGCTGAAAATCAAATAAATTACAGGAAATCTGGAAATGTCTTCACTGGACAAAAAGGCTACAAGTGAAGTACTTTCTTTTCAATTTCTAATTTGTCAAGAATGATTGCTTGGTGTCTTTTGAAATTTCTGTACAAACATTTCCGTGGCAATACGTTAGGAATGTGAACAAGGGTGTCCTTTCTCAGTTCTTTAGGTCTAGGATAGGCTGGCTTTAATTCTGGAGAAACCAAGACTTGCATATACTTATAACTCACACGAGCCACTATTTTTACTCTAATATCCTTTCCAAGAATCTATATCTGTTGGTAGAACTTTATATGCTAATGCTTTTTCCTTTAAGAAAAAGTTATGCATTTTGTCCTTCGTTCTTTCATCAGGAGCTAAAGAAATGTTCTAATATGATTGACAGTGGGACAGTCTCATTCCTTTTCGTCAATAATTGCAGTCGAGTAGGAAAGCGATGACACCTTAAATGGAAAGAATTTCCGCCCAGTCTTTCAATAGTGGCAAAATGCTTTCATAGGGGATAGGAAAGAGTTGTCTATCTGCCTATTTGATGACATGTAAAATTGCTGTACTTTTTTTACTTACATTCTTTTATATAGTACAATAACACGGCGACTGAAGGTATCTGGTATAAGGGATTCAAAGTCATTCAGGAACTCAGTTAGTGGCGGATAAAGGTCGGCCTCATGCATCTGTGAAGAAACGTCTCCAGAAATCATTTGTCTAGTTGTTTTGAATCTATTCACCCGTTTATCCTATCCATAATTACGCCTTTGTTAAACCTTGTTTCACAGAGACATGCACAACGAACTGTTGATTTTATTCAAGTAAATAATAATATTTTTCCAAAGTTTTTGTTAATTTCAGATTTACTTTTCTTATTTGCTATTTGGCCGAAAGAAGACTGACATCCTTTTGGTTCACCTCAGATCACCCAAGATAAGAGAAAGTATAAACCATTGCCTCTGAAACTTCAGCATTTTTGGGAAAACCTGTTTCATCACAGAGTGGTTGGTAGAATTTCTTCTGCATCCTGGCAGATTGGCTCCTGGCCTCTGCTGTATTACAAATGAGGATTTACTCTTTCTGAGATCATCGTTTCTCTTATTACCCACTTGCAAAATATCATGCAACATTTTACAATCACCTGAAGTTCTTTTGCACTGTTACTTTGGAAACTGTTTTGGTACATCATCTCCAGAAAACAAAAGGAAATATTCATCATCCGTTACAGGACATGTAAGCAATGCTGCAAATCCTGGAGAGGTTTGTCTCGATTGGAAATCATCAGGACTTGTCTCTTTGGTGCACACTTTTCAAGATTTCCATACACCATCACACTTTTTATTCCTCTTACGCCCTTGCTACGTAGCCCTTCATAAAATATGCATTTTACTGAATAAGAATTTTGACGTCAGAATAATAATCAATGGCAGGCCAGTTGTTCTTATTCATAGCTATCTAAAAAAAGCTGAAATAATATAATAGAACTAATACCATTTATTAAAATTATATGCAAGATTATTTTCCAGGAGATATTTGTCGTAAAAAAAAAATAGATTTCTCAAACGTGCAGCGTCAACACGATTCGTCATTAAAAGGTGAAAAAGAATATCTAAGATTTTCTTGTCTATCTTTTCAAGAAACATTTGCTGTCAAGTCAGTCCCTAGTGAAATTAATGTTAACTCAAAAACTTGATTTACTCGCCCGCCATTTTTCAAAGAAAGTGGACAAATTCCGGGCAGAGGTGGTGTAAGACTGGTATGTTATCAAGTACCCTTTAAAGGAGACGACGACTCTTATTCCCGTTTGGCCTAATTTTCTTCCTTATTGGGCCATTTTTCTTTCCCACTTACTGGCCTATAATACCCTCCTCCCAGTATATAAGAATGGGTCCACCCTAGCCTTCAAATGTCTCACTGAGACTTTCGGAGCCCACACGTGTGATTATTGGCAGAGGGTTAATGTGGCTTTTCTTAGCAAGATGCACTTGAGGGTGTAATATCCCTGCCTACATGAGTTAGTGCAGAAGAGACTCTTTAGCCTTGGTAGGCAACCATTCTAAAGAGAAGGTTACTCTGAATACAACCCTCGCTCTCCAACCTTGGACTGTGCCATAGCCATTGTACCATGACCTTCCACGGTCTTGGGTTTGAGTCCCTTGCCTGGGGTACAATCTGGCATGTATACCCCCCCCCCCTTTTTATGTACAATTTCCTCTTTTTTTTTTAAGTTTATAGGACAGGCTGATGAGAAGGCAAAAGTTACTTGGCGGATTATCAGGAAAGAGCCTTCATCTTTACCTAATGTTTACCTTCTGAGTGTTTTATAATTTCTAAATCCAACCAGCCCCCAGTTGTTGTGGCAAACCTGGCAGATATCTTGTTTGCCTTTCAAGGTGTGCTGGCCCCACCTTGTCAACCAGTTGCTTCTGGCGCTTTTTTCAATGACATTTGGTCACGTTTATATATACTTTCAACAGGGTTTTTACAAATAATATAAATGCTGTTGTTGTTGATGGTATTGTTGTTTATTGTTCTGTTGATTTTTAATTTTTACCATGTTACTGCTGTTATGATTCTATTTTTTTATTTTTTATCTTTTTGGCTAATGATTTATGTTAGTAATTTGAATTCTTTTGCGAGACACTGAGCTGAACACTGGGCCTGTTACTAATTACAGTAAGAAAAATTGCAAAGTACTTTACTCAAACATTCGAGGTTTAAGGTCAAATTTTCTTGATCTCCAGAGTTGTGCCCATAACTACGATTTGATGTTTTTATCTGAGACCCTTGTAAGTAGTAACAAGTCAAAGGTTGAGTTTTTAATCACAGATTTTGATGGCCCTGATTTAGTTGCCCTTGCAACATCACAACATCACACATGCAGATGGTATGGCTGTATAAATTAAGTCCGGATGATCTATTTATCGTCAGAAAAACTGGTGTGTAGTTACCATGAAGTTTTTATTTTTTTAATTTTTAGTAAGTTTTACAATGTTTACGTATTTGCTGTTTACCACAATCCAAATATTGACAATTCTATAGATGAATGTCTCTTGGAAAGGATTAGTATGGCTCAGTCTCAGGATACATAAGCTTCATTCGTTATTTGCGGACAATGCAATGCGAAGCACAGTGAGTGGCTAAATTAAATCTCCACAAATCGACATGGCCAGTATGCTCTTGAGTTCTGTGTATCCTCCAGTTTCGTCCAACTAATTGAGGAACCCACGCGTATTTCTGGTAATAGATTAGACCTCATATTTACAGATGTTCCAGCTATTGTCAAGTCCAAGGTCTGTTATACAAAGGCACTTCTGATCATTTGTGCCATCGAGGTGGACATATCTGTCAATCACTATATTCCTAATTCCACCATTGGAAAAAAGTTATGGCTGGAATCTAGATCCAACTTGGATCACACTATTGAAGCTTTCCAGGCACTTAATATTTCAGATGCTATATTAGATCCTTATCCCAATAAGAAGTTAAATGAAATGCTGATGACTATTTTAATAAGGTATGTCCCAAGAAAGGTCATCAAATTCAGGACAAATGACCAGACATGGTTTGATGATACATGTAGACTAGCTTACCATGACAAACAGACCAAATTCACAGATGGAGACAGAATTGTTCAAATGAAAATTGCATTATTTTGTTGAGCCTTGCCGTGCTGCAAATGGAACTTACCATACAGCCAAGAGAAATTACAATAATTTCTTGAATGCAGAAACTTGAAGGAAATACTCTGCCTCATGGGTGGTGGACCAAATTTGCATCATCTATCTTGGGGTCAGGCTCGTCTTCCATTCCACCACTACTAACAGATGATGGTAGATTGGTTACTGGCCTTAAGGAAGAGGCTGAACTGTTTCATCAGGCCTTTGAAGCTAAGCAATCAGTTGAGGATGTCCTTCTCCCTGGTACTTGTTATCCTGAACCTCTACTTACAAAATTTGCAATTCATTCTAGGGATGTTAAGAAAATTCTGGATAATACCGATTGCTGAGAAGATCCTGATGGTTTATTCCCTTTGTTCTTTAAAAACGTTTCTAGTGTACTGTCTCCCAATGTTAGTAGATTCTATAGAGTTTCATGTCAATGTAGTATCTTTGCAAAAAAACACAAGCAGTAAGACAGTACCTGTTTTAGTGGTATATCTGCAGACTGCAGTAACTGCCTGTTCTCAATCTCTATTCTCTCTGTGTCTCTCAAAGTTGCTGAAAAACTTATTATTAAACACCACTATATAAGCATGTGGAATCGAAAGGATTGTTAGCTGATGGTCAATATGCATATAAAGCAGTTAGGTACTTGTGATGCTCTTTTAGACTTGACATGCCATTTCGGGACCCTTGATAAGGGTTTTGAGTGCAGAGTAATTCAAATAGATTTTAGTGCTGTCTTTGATTTAGTAAATCATAAGGCACTTATTTATAAACTTCAGAATCTTGGAGTAGGTGGATATGGATACTTCAAATTTTTTCGCCTGGGTATGCAGCAGCGAGTTGCTGTTGATGGGATACTCAGTGAACCGGACCTATTGTGGCCGTAGTTCCACAGGGTAGTGTTCTTGTTTCACTATTACTTTTGGTTTATACAACCGATATGGTTGTTGGCCTGGAAAACAAAGATTGTTCAGTATGCTGATGATGCAACACTTGTGGGTGTAGCCAAGGTCTTCACTTATGAGAAATGAAGCCCTCAGCCTCAAGTGGGGACATGGACCGGATCAGTGAATGGTGTAGTCGGTGTCGTATGGACTGAACTCCAGTGAAACAAAAACTCTATTGATTAGAAGATCTCCTGCTTACCACCCCCATCCTCCTCTTCAGGTGGATGGAACTTTCCTGAATGAGTCTGAAGCTTTAACTATTTTAGGTGTAACATTTGACTCACATCTTACTTTTGAGAAACATTCAATGAAAGTTTCAGCAAATGCAGCACGAAAGCTAGGTACTTCGTAAAGCCTCATATATTTATAACAGTGATAAAATCAGTGCAACCTGTTTCCAGGTCATTTTGTGCTTTCTTTACTAGAATACTGTTCTCGGTGTGGATGTCTGGCCTCTTCAGAGATTTATAACTTTTTTAGACAGAGTGGTTCGTGGTGGTATGTTCTGTTTCAATATTAGCAGTTATCACTTTGACCATCAACGGATGGTCTTTTGTTTGTCAATTTTCATGTTATATTTTAATAGACATCTTTCACGATTCACAATTGATCCCTGATCCCCGTTTCAGCCGAGAGCAGCCAGATTCAGCTGAACAATAGCATCAATTGCAGTAACTTTGTGTCTCCTTTGTCGAGCCAAACTCCTCATTTCCAGGGTCCTTTATTCCTCACAGACCGCTGGAATGTGAACAGCCTCCCTAGAGGATGTCGTGGAATTGAATTTCAAAAGTTCAAGAGAAGATGCAATGCATAAGTACTCTAAGTACCCTTGCATTTTAATACATTTTTATCTAGTTATTTAATTTGTTTTCTTATTAATTGTAGCACTCTTCTTTTTATTCCTTTAGTTATGTGCAGAACATCATATTCTTTGGAAGCTTGAATTTTAAGTCAGTGGCCCCTGTGAATCTTGTTCCATATATTGGGTTCATCTTCTGGATAATAATAATAATAATAATAATAATAATAATAATAATAATAATAATAATAATAATAATAATAATAATAATAATAATAATAATAATAATTCCATCACTTTACATTCATTTCAGATCATTTAATATTTCAATTCTGATTTCAAAATGTCTTTACTTGTGTCTAATGGAATTGTGCTGATCATAAAGTCTTATTCTGTTAACGTAGCTTGAGCGGAAAGGAAAAAGGTGAGACTCCCTTCATGAAAAAATTACTAGACATTCTCTTCCCTGATTAACCAAAAAGAATCTTTGAATAATCTCTTGATTAGTCAAATATGGTGATTAGTAAACCTCGCTCTCTTAATTACTGATCTTGTGAAGCTAAAAAACTTTCAAAAAATATTGTATAATGGTATTAACGTATACGATCTTCCGATGCAAAGTATAAGTACTTCATAATGAAAAAATCAAACGTTTATTTTTTTCATTCGATCTTTTTTATTATGCAGATATTATATTTTGTCTTTATTAGATTACCTGTTTATTTTAATTCATGTTTGTAAGTAGTAAGAATTTTTTTGTCTAAGGCTAATTTTTTGAGAAATTTGCTGGTATAACTTATACATAATTTTAATTCTTTCAAATTTTGTATACCTTCACAATAAAATTACAAAAACTTTCCATTTTTTTCATGAGGAGAAACAAAGATTATATTTTCAATGTGAATTGGTAATATTTTTCTTTACACTTCTCCCAGTTTAAAAATATTATATATATATATATATATATATATATATATATATATATATGTGTATATATATATATATATGTATATATATATATATATACATATATATATATATATATATATATATATATATATATAATATATAAAATTTTGTTTCTATATATATATATATATATATATAAAATTTAGTTGTAGTATTTTCAGTTTACATACTTATTTGTGTTCTTTAATTTATTTTTTTTTTCATAAGGGGAGAAAGCTGATAATCTCTCATATGTGTTAAATTGTGCTCAGAAAACAATGAGATTTTGCTCTGACGTTTAGTTTACTATTAGGTTACACAATATTGAAACTCACATGAAGATGTTGGCAAAAGTTGGACCCAAAGAGTCGATTTTCCATAGGTTAACCACATTGCCGTTTAGCGTAAACAAGAGCGATTTTCAGAAACAACTCGAACTGTCCCAGAGGTGCATTTGAGGAAACTGAAAACGCGTGGACTCCGTTGTTTTAAAAAGAAGATCTTTACACTCTTAAGCAGCTGGCAAGCAGAAAAGATTTGATTTTACCAGAACTTGACTAAGGAAAAGTAATTTTCTATTAGATAAAACTGACTACAATGAAAGAATGTTAACTACCTTAGAGACTAAAACAGGTTTACTGAAACTGGAAACACCTGATTTTCATAATATCGTTATTATTAAGGACAAAATTAATAGATTTTTACGTGCTTAAAAAATAAAGAATAAGAGAAGATCGTTGATTATAATACATACAGAATTTGTTTGTCACAGGATCATCGTTTGGGGTTTTATACGATCTCCCAAAAATACATAAACCTAACTCACCCATGAGACCTATTTTACCATCCTATAATACACCCAGTTATAAACTGGCTAAATATCTGGTACCTCTTTTAGAACCTTTGACTAAAAATAATTTTCTTCTCAGCAATTCGTATTCTTTTGAAAAATTTTTAACACAAGACTCTAATCTTAAATGGCCAGTTTAGATGTAGAATCACTTTTCCTAATCTTCATGTGGAGAAACCATCGATATTATCTTAAATGAACTTTTCCTGAACCAGATGCTGTTTTTAACAATTTTAGTCAGACATTTTTTAAGACTTTTTTTTTTGATAGCAAGCTTTCTAAACAAACTGACTGTGTAGTCATGGGCTCCCCTCTAGGTCCACCTTTTGCCAACATCTTCATGTGCTCGCTGGAAGAGCGAATATTCGATGAATGTTCACTCAGGTTTCACCTTTTTACACCAGAATATTGATGACACCTTCGCCTAATTAAAAATGACTTTGATATTGACACTTTTAGCATATGCCATTTTCTAAGCATAATAACATTAAGTTTACTATGGAAAAAGTGAAAAAATCCATTGCCTTTTTTAGACCGTTCTTGTCACCAGAAATGATTTTTTTAATACTTCTGTTTTTTTAGGAAGAAGACGTTTGCTGGTTTTTAGGATATAACAGTTCATGCTTTTACAATTTTTAAACTGAATTCTAATTTTTACTCTCTCCACAGGGCGTTTTTATTTGCTGAACTGGCAATCTTTTCATCTAGAGATTACTTTTTCTCTTGGGCAATTTTTATAAATAATTGCTTTCTACAAACTTTATTTTTTTAAACGACTTCATAAACAATTTACTGATGT